>NW_027196851.1:37500-76306 GCF_038502225.1 Cherax quadricarinatus
ATGTGTACTACAAGTGAAGGTGTAATGTGTACTACAAGTGAAGGGGTAATGTGTACTACAAGTAAAGGTGTAATGTGTACTACAAGTGAAGGTGTAATGTGTACTACAAGTGAAGGTGTAATGTGTACTACAAGTGAAGGTGTAATGTGTACTACAGTGAAGGTGTAATGTGTACTACAGTGAAGGTGTAATGTGTACTACAGTGAAGGTGTAATGTGTACTACAGTGAAGGTGTAATGTGCACTACATGTGTAGGTGTAATGTGTACTACAGTGAAGGTGTAATGTGTACTACAGTGAAGGTGTAATGTGTACTACAAGTAAATTTGTAATGTGTACTACAGTGAAGGTGTAATGTGCACTACATGTGTAGGTGTAATGTGTACTACAGTGAAGGTGTAATGTGTACTACAGTGAAGGTGTAATGTGTACTACAAGTAAATTTGTAATGTGTACTACAGTGAAGGTGTAATGTGTACTACAGTGAAGGTGTAATGTGTACTACAGTGAAGGTGTAATGTGTACTACAGTGAAGGTGTAATGTGTACTACAGTGAAGGTGTAATGTGTACTACAGTGAAGGTGTAATGTGTACTACATGTGGAGGTGTAATGTGTACTACAGTGAAGGTGTAATGTGTACTACAGTGAAGGTGTAATGTGTACTACAGTGAAGGTGTAATGTGTACTACATGTGGATGTGTAATGTGTACTACATGTGGAGGTGCAATGTGTACTACAGTGAAGGTGTAATGTGTACTACAGTGAAGGTGTAATGTGTACTACAGTGAAGGTGTAATGTGTACTACAGTGAAGGTGTAATGTGTACTACAGTGAAGGTGTAATGTGTACTACGGTGAAGGTGTAATGTTTACTACAGTGAAGGTGTAATGTGTACTACAGTGAAGGTGTAATGTGTACTACAGTGAAGGTGTAATGTGTACTACAGTGAAGGTGTAATGTGTACTACAGTGAAGGTGTAATGTGTACTACAGTGAAGGTGTAATGTGTACTACAGTGAAGGTGTAATTTGTACTACGGTGAAGGTGTAATGTTTACTACAGTGAAGGTGTAATGTGTACTGCAGTGAAGGTGTAATGTGTACTACAGTGAAGGTGTAATGTGTACTACAGTGAAGGTGTAATGTGTACTACAGTGAAGGTGTAATGTGTACTACAGTGAAGGTGTAATGTGTACTACAGTGAAGGTGTAATGTGTACTACAGTGAAGGTGTAATGTGTACTACAGTGAAGGTGTAATGTTTACTACAGTGAAGGTGTAATGTGTACTACAGTGAAGGTGTAATGTGTACTACAGTGAAGGTGTAATGTGTACTACAGTGAAGGTGTAATGTGTACTACAGTGAAGGTGTAATGTGTACTACAGTGAAGGTGTAATGTGTACTACAAGTGAAGGTGTAATGTGTACTACAGTGAAGGTGTAATGTGTACTACAGTGAAGGTGTAATGTGTACTACAAGTGAAGGTGTAATGTGTACTACAGTGAAGGTGTAATGTGTACTACAGTGAAGGTGTAATGTGTACTACAAGTGAAGGTGTAATGTGTACTACAGTGAAGGTGTAATGTGTACTACAGTGAAGGTGTAATGTGTACTACAGTGAAGGTGTAATGTGTACTACAGTGAAGGTGTAATGTGTACTACAGTGAAGGTGTAATGTGTACTACAGTGAAGGTGTAATGTGTACTACAAGTGAAGGTGTAATGTGTACTACAGTGAAGGTGTAATGTGTACTACAGTGAAGGTGTAATGTGTACTACAGTGGAGGTGTAATGTGTACTACAGTGAAGGTGTAATGTGTACTACAGTGAAGGTGTAATGTGTACTACAGTGAAGGTGTAATGTGTACTACAGTGAAGGTGTAATGTGTACTACAGTGAAGGTGTAATGTGTACTACAGTGAAGGTGTAATGTGTACTACAGTGAAGGTGTAATGTGTACTACAGTGAAGGTGTAATGTGTACTACAGTGAAGGTGTAATGTGTACTACAGTGAAGGTGTAATGTGTACTACAGTGAAGGTGTAATGTGTACTACAGTGAAGGTGTAATGTGTACTACAGTGAAGGTGTAATGTGTACTACAGTGAAGGTGTAATGTGTACTACAGTGAAGGTGTAATGTGTACTACAGTGAAGGTGTAATGTGTACTACAGTGAAGGTGTAATGTGTACTACAGTGAAGGTGTAATGTGTACTACAGTGAAGGTGTAATGTGTACTACAGTGAAGGTGTAATGTGTACTACAGTGAAGGTGTAATGTGTACTACAGTGAAGGTGTAATGTGTACTACAGTGAAGGTGTAATGTGTACTACAGTGAAGGTGTAATGTGTACTACAGTGAAGGTGTAATGTGTACTACAGTGAAGGTGTAATGTGTACTACAGTGAAGGTGTAATGTGTACTACAGTGAAGGTGTAATGTGTACTACAGTGAAGGTGTAATGTGTACTACAGTGAAGGTGTAATGTGTACTACAGTGAAGGTGTAATGTGTACTACAGTGAAGGTGTAATGTGTACTACAGTGAAGGTGTAATGTGTACTACAGTGAAGGTGTAATGTGTACTACAGTGAAGGTGTAATGTGTACTACAGTGAAGGTGTAATGTGTACTACAGTGAAGGTGTAATGTGTACTACAGTGAAGGTGTAATGTGTACTACAGTGAAGGTGTAATGTGTACTACAGTGAAGGTGTAATGTGTACTACAGTGAAGGTGTAATGTGTACTACAGTGAAGGTGTAATGTGTACTACAGTGAAGGTGTAATGTGTACTACAGTGAAGGTGTAATGTGTACTACAGTGAAGGTGTAATGTGTACTACAGTGAAGGTGTAATGTGTACTACAGTGAAGGTGTAATGTGTACTACAGTGAAGGTGTAATGTGTACTACAGTGAAGGTGTAATGTGTACTACAGTGAAGGTGTAATGTGTACTACAGTGAAGGTGTAATGTGTACTACAGTGAAGGTGTAATGTGTACTACAGTGAAGGTGTAATGTGTACTACAGTGAAGGTGTAATGTGTACTACAGTGAAGGTGTAATGTGTACTACAGTGAAGGTGTAATGTGTACTACAGTGAAGGTGTAATGTGTACTACAGTGAAGGTGTAATGTGTACTACAGTGAAGGTGTAATGTGTACTACAGTGAAGGTGTAATGTGTACTACAGTGAAGGTGTAATGTGTACTACAGTGAAGGTGTAATGTGTACTACAGTGAAGGTGTAATGTGTACTACAGTGAAGGTGTAATGTGTACTACAGTGAAGGTGTAATGTGTACTACAGTGAAGGTGTAATGTGTACTACAGTGAAGGTGTAATGTGTACTACAGTGAAGGTGTAATGTGTACTACAGTGAAGGTGTAATGTGTACTACAGTGAAGGTGTAATGTGTACTACAGTGAAGGTGTAATGTGTACTACAGTGAAGGTGTAATGTGTACTACAGTGAAGGTGTAATGTGTACCACAAGTGTTATAACATGTTCTGCACTCTCACTGTTACCAATATTGTCTCACACAATGTGTTATAACATGTTCTTCACTCTCACTGTTACAAATATTGTCTCACACAATGTGTTATAACATGTTCTGCACTCTCACTGTTACCAATATTGTCTCACACAATGTGTTATAACATGTTCTTCACTCTCACTGTTACCAATATTGTCTCACACAATGTGTTATAACATGTTCTGCACTCTCACTGTTACCAATATTGTCTCACACAATGTGTTATAACATGTTCTTCACTCTCACTGTTACCAATATTGTCTCACACAATGTGTTATAACATGTTCTTCACTCTCACTGTTACCAATATTGTCTCACACAATGTGTTATAACATGTTCTTCACTCTCACTGTTACCAATATTGTCTCACACAATGTGTTATAACATGTTCTTCACTCTCACTGTTACCAATATTGTCTCACACAATGTGTTATAACATGTTCTTCACTCTCTCTGTTACCAATATTGTCTCACACAATGTGTTATAACATGTTCTGCACTCTCACTGTTACCAATATTGTCTCACACAATGTGTTATAACATGTTCTTCACTCTCACTGTTACCAATATTGTCTCACACAATGTGTTATAACATGTTCTTCACTCTCACTGTTACCAATATTGTCTCACACAATGTGTTATAACATGTTCTTCACTCTCACTGTTACCAATATTGTCTCACACAATGTGTTATAACATGTTCTTCACTCTCACTGTTACCAATATTGTCTCACACAATGTGTTATAACATGTTCTTCACTCTCACTGTTACCAATATTGTCTCACACAATGTGTTATAACATGTTCTTCACTCTCACTGTTACCAATATTGTCTCACACAATGTGTTATAACATGTTCTTCACTCTCACTGTTACCAATATTGTCTCACACAATGTGTTATAACATGTTCTTCACTCTCACTGTTACCAATATTGTCTCACACAATGTGTTATAACATGTTCTTCACTCTCACTGTTACCAATATTGTCTCACACAATGTGTTATAACATGTTCTTCACTCTCACTGTTACCAATATTGTCTCACACAATGTGTTATAACATGTTCTTCACTCTCACTGTTACCAATATTGTCTCACATAATGTGTTATAACATGTTCTTCACTCTCACTGTTACCAATATTGTCTCACACAATGTGTTATAACATGTTCTTCACTCTCACTGTTACCAATATTGTCTCACACAATGTGTTATAACATGTTCTTCACTCTCACTGTTACCAATATTGTCTCACACAATGTGTTATAACATGTTCTTCACTCTCACTGTTACCAATATTGTCTCACACAATGTGTTATAACATGTTCTTCACTCTCACTGTTACCAATATTGTCTCACACAATGTGTTATAACATGTTCTTCACTCTCACTGTTACCAATATTGTCTCACACAATGTGTTATAACATGTTCTTCACTCTCACTGTTACCAATATTGTCTCACACAATGTGTTATAACATGTTCTTCACTCTCACTGTTACCAATATTGTCTCACACAATGTGTTATAACATGTTCTTCACTCTCACTGTTACCAATATTGTCTCACACAATGTGTTATAACATGTTCTTCACTCTCACTGTTACCAATATTGTCTCATATCAAAATTTCTCTTACGTAAACTAGAAGGTGACGTTGATGGCTGGAGTTGCTAATAAAACATTTCCTCTGAGTGAACATTATCTTTAAGTGTGTTCTCCCCACCAAGCACTCTCCAAATATTATATTACAATTAAAGTGTTATGATAACAGTTACTGGGAAGGACAAGAAGAGAAATTTGTGCCGTGTAAATGTCCTCCCAGGAAGGCTGGAAACGTCGTCCAGCCACAACATAATGTCCTCCCAGGAAGGCTGGAAACGTCGTCTAGCCACAACATAATGTCCTCCCAGGAAGGCTGGAAACGTCGTCCAGCCACAACATAATGTATTCCCTGGAAGGTTGGAAACGTTGTCCTGCCACAACATAATGTCCTCCCTGGAAGGCTGGAAACGTCGTCCAGCCACAACATAATGTCCTCCCTGGAAGGCTGGAAACGTCGTCCAGCCACAACATAATGTCCTCCCTGGAAGGCTGGAAACGTCGTCCAGCCACAACATAATGTCCTCCCTGGAAGGCTGGAAACGTCGTCCAGCCACAACATAATACGTTCCTCAATAAAGATTCCCAAATGTTGTACAAGTATTTCATTCTTCAACTTGTTAGTTTTCTAAACCATTTACATCACGTGATATGTTGCCATCCGTCCAGACTACCATGGAGAGGACATTAGTTTTTAATTTGTTTCTTCTGTCCATGTTTCATAGTTTTTAGTTTCTTAGTTAAGGTTTCTGCAAGTTTATATAAATATTAGAGCTTGATCTTCGTATCTTCAGTGGTATTATGTTAAAAAACATGACCCTTGTATTTCTTAAGTATCTGAGTACCGAATTATTTTTTTGTAATTGTATTTGCTGTGCAAAATATGTGATCATTTGTATCTCTTCTGATACTATACATGACAGCATAAACTTTATTAATATGCTGTAACTGTGTGTAAAATCATGGAATTACTATGTACATGTACGGAAGATCATTTGTTGCATTGTTACTGCGTAGGCGAAACGTTTCGAAATAAAGATACCTAACTGTTGCATATGTGTCTTACCTAACAACCTGTCGGTATTTTATACCATTTTAATGTTCACTCTGTCAGACACTGCAACACAAGGGTATCTTGGTACAGACCTGAAATCAACTTTGTCAACTTTTACTAGTGAGAATGGCTGGATTTGAGAGGGACCTGACCTTCCAACGACTACATTCTTACCTCTACTAGTGACCTACGTCTCACCTCCTGGCGTTATATAAGGCTCCATCCTGTCACTTCAACTCCATATTGTTTCAGACTATGGAACAATTCTCTTCTCCAGACTGAGGGACTGACCACCTCAAAACTTCAAGGGTGATGGACTGATTACATCGTCTTCAAGAATCTTCTGCTTCTATCAACTTTTCTGTACTCGACTGAAGAAGCCTACTGTGTAGGCGAAACGTTTCGAAATAAAGATATCTAACTGTTGCATATGTCTTACCTAACAAAATGAAACTCGAAATCAAAACACTTGGAACGTCATATATGTAAGACCTGCTTGTGTCTGCTTACAAAGCTGTGCTTGTTGTAGACAAACACCTGAGATCTGCTTGTGTCTGCTTACAAAGCTGTGCTTGTTGTAGACAAACACCTGAGACCTGCTTGTGTCTGCTTATAAAGCTGTGCTTGTTGTAGACAAACACCTGAGACCCGCTTGTCTCTGCGCACAAAGCTGTGCTTGTTGTAGACAAACACCTGAAAGTTACAGACAAAAATATCACTTCTGTTCACTAGTTAATCTGAATAATAACGATGTTTTGCACAAATGTATTTACTGTCCCCATGGAAATTAATAATCAAATAATCACTTAAAACTCGTAGAGAAGAAAAAATAATAGAGGAACGAAGCACCGAAATACAACATACACAAAAAAAAAACAAGGAAAGAAAGAACAAGCAAGGGAATATACACTGGTGAAGGCAGCAAACAAGGAGAAAATGAGCACCTCGGATAAGTGAATAAAGGAGGAAACTGAAAGAGAAGCTAGCTTATGGATAAAAACATTCATCGGAAAATGGTAACAAAGAAAGAACAAGCAAAGAACCACAGGGCAAACATTTCGGGGAAGAATATTAACGAAAAGGACAACGAATACCAGCGGAAACACAAGGAACTCTAACAAGAAAATAAGAAACAGCTCACTGTTTACAGAAAGCCTTCAAACACATCAGCTTGTGTCCATTATTTCAGCAATCACTCTAAATTAACAAAAGAACTGTGTCTATTCTACTCTTAAGATATTCAGGTATTTGCTGCATAAGCAGTTTAGAGCAAGAAGTTTCCAGTATAAACCAACAGGTCAGAAAAGCTGAGCATCCTGACTACTACATCCAAGAAGGTTTGTACTAAGTCAAGCAAAAAACTGTTATAAAACAACTCCATCGACTAACAAAAAAAAAACATTGTTTTCCTGTCCTAATAAATTAGACAATTGCTTCTCAAAGAAAAGACCTACAGGAATGTAAAAATCCTTTGTCAAGACAGTGACCTTCTTTACACAGTTAAGACCTGGCGTCAGTTTCCAGGTAGGATGCTGGAACACAAGACACCTATGAAATAGGGACAGGTGAGCTTTGCTTTGTTCCAGTATCTCAAAAATAAAGAAAATAAAACGATATAACTAGAAACAAAGTAACTCTCTTACTCTATTCTACTTTTTATTTTTTATCTTTTCTTAATGCTGATAATAAGATAATGTTTAGCATATGTTAAGATCAGGTTCTTTATAACTGATCTTCTATAAATTTGTACAGTGTCTGATGATAGAGTAAACTCCCAAATTAGTAGTCAATAATTGATGTTACAATAAATAAATAAATAAACGTGTCCGCACATATACCAACATCACATAATATCAATCATTCCAGGAAATTGTATTATTCTGCGTTGTTTAATTTTGGTTTCCTCTGTGGAACAATATCACGACCTTCCAACTCTAGTTTGTCCAGCACAGCGAATTTTCTATTGGTCACCATTTAATTAGCAGTTGGTGTCAAGCTGAACTTGGTGCCATTCCTTACTTCTTGGAATGTATTAGTCGTTGTATTTGAGGTTTGCAAGCTTTCTATACCTCGAGTACTGTTTTTCTGTGGACGAAAGAGGACACAGTCATGGAATGACAATGGCCATCCCTCTACTGTGTTCGCTAATATATATCGTCCATCATTAATTTACTGGAGGAAGCATCTGCACCGATTATATCTATGATGTGACAAAGAGACAAAAGTCTTTCCCACCAGAAGAGAACTGAAATAAAAAGTCACTGAAAGGATAATCTCGGTGGAGACACCACCATCACGCAGACGTATAATACCAGCTGACTTGATTCATCTTATACGTAACAAACGAACCTCTACCTCGAGTCTTTTACCAACATGGTCCTGCCAGTACTCTATTTCCAGCAGAAACCTACCAAAGGTCTTCTACCTATAGTCTTCTGGTAACAATCCTTCCAGTAGTATTCTGTCAATAGCATTCAGTCTTAAACACTTGAATCCTACCAACAGAATCAAAGAAAAGAATCTTACCAATAATTCTGCTGTAAGGTAATTACAAACAAGTTACGTACAGTGTTATTAACTCTGGTGTATCAGACAGACTTTATACACATCAAAACACAACGATGGTGATGATGGTGATGGTGGTGGTGATGGTGGTGAAAAAAAGCATAACAGCAGAGAGGAACTTTGATTTGTAAAACAAACTTCTTCATTCAATAGTTGCTTCTATAATTGTTTCTTTTTCATTACTTACTGGCTTTGTGTTATATATCTCTGCAACATAGTGCACCACAACATTCACTGTGTAATATATGTTAACATTCATACATCACAGTACATAACAACAGTATGGGAAACATTAACACACAGTCGTACTGGCCAGGTTGTGGCAGCCACCACCAAAATTCTCACATGATAATCAACACACAACATGTACACATGACAATCATCAACATACATCATGTACACATGACAATCATCAACACACAACATGTACACATGACAATCATCAGCTTACAGCATGTACACATGACAATCAACACAAAACATGTACACATGCCAATCAACACACATGTACACATGGCACACATACACAACACGTGTATTTAATGTGTACATAATGACATGTGCACATGGCACACAGTCCTCCACTAGTGCCTCAGTCGTGTCACATCTTTAAATATTCACAAGTTACACAAAGAATGATCTCAAAATACTGTAAACCAACATTTTTTCGTCTTACATATTCTGAATATTGAAGCACATACATATATCTAAATTTCCCATATATTGTCTCTGCTACATTGTTTAATCATGTGGACGAGTACATGTATGTCTATGAGAATGTGTACACATGTATGTGTACATAAGTGTTCGTGGGATGGGCTTTGGAGTGATATGTTTGTGTGCATGTATGTGTGATCTCAGACATATTATAGTGATAGGAGATAACTGTGTACATTGTTGTGTGCGTATTTGTAGTACATGGGATTGCGTGTGATTTTTCATGCATGCAAGTGTATGTAGAATGATGTATGAGAAAGGTGAATGTGTTTAAACGTATAAATATTTGTGAAAATACTTATATATGTGTATGCAAACAATTTCTGCTCTTGTTAGACTTTCAGTGCCAAATGTAAAAGACGGATAAATAAACAAAAATGAAAGCAGTGTAATATTTAACATAGTTATGATGGTGGTGGACAAATTAACCAACATTTGGGTATTCATCTGCAATAAAAAAACACTCACAAATACTTTTAAACAGCTAAATAAGTAAAAAAACAACTTGTTCTCAGAATATTTTCATAGTGTAACATAAAAGGACTTCCAAAATTTACATTAATTAGCCTCTCGGAGGTGGCCGAGCAGTGAGGCCGCTTGGTGGCGTCTAGCTGACCTACGGTCCAGGCTGTCTTGGTGGGTGTAATTACTGGACGCAGTTTTCTGTGTGTGTCACCTCCAGTAATTCCACCCACCTGGACAGTCTCTACCGTAGACCAGCTAGACAAGACCAAGTTTCCATGCAGCGAGGTCACTGAAGGTGGCAACCGCTGACTCTGGGGAAGTGGGGAAGGGAGTCTACCTGAGGTGACACTAGTGGACTCCTGGAGACACTGATCCGGGGAAGGCACCGCTGACTCTGGGGAAGTGGGGAAGGGAGTCCACTCAGGTGACACAAGTGGACTCCTGGAGACACTGATCCGGGGAAGGCACCGCCGACCTTAGGGAAATGGGGAAGAGAAGACATCCGGAGCGAGCGGATGGATTCCTGGATACATGAACTTGAGGAAGGTTGTTGTTGAGGCTGACCTTGGGTAAGTGGGGAAGGGGAGACATCCAGAGCGAGCGGATGGATTCCTGGATACATGAACCTGAGCAAGGCAAGAATACATGCAGTTGAGGCTGACCTTGGGTAAGTGGGGAAGGGAAGATATCCGGCGGTAGACGGAAGGATTCCTGGATACATGATCCTGGGAATGGCAAGAATACCGCTGACCTTGGGGAAGTGGGAAAGGGAGTCCACTCAGGTGACATAAGTGGACTCCTGGAGACACTGATCCGGGGAAGGCACCGCCGACCTTAGGGAAATGGGGAAGGGAAGACATCCGGAGCGAGCGGATGGATTCCTGGATACATGAACTTGAGGAAGGTTGTTGTTGAGGCTGACCTTGGGTAAGTGGGGAAGGGGAGACATCCGGAGCGAGCGGATGGATTCCTGGATACATGAACCTGAGCAAGGCAAGAATACATGCAGTTGAGGCTGACCTTGGGTAAGTGGGGAAGGGGAGACATCTGGGAGCGAACGGATGGATCCCTGGATACATGAACCTTGGCAAGGCAAGAATACATGCAGTTGAGGCTGACCTTGGGTAAGTAGGGAAGGGAAGATATCCGGCGGTAGACGGAAGGATTCCTGGATACATGAACCTGGGGACAGCAAGAAAACAGGTTGGTGAGGCTGACCTTAGGGAAGTGAGGAAGGGAAAATATCCGGAGGCAGACAGATGGATTCCTGGATACATGAACCTGGGGAAGGCTGAGGCTGGAAGGCAGAGAGAGAAAGAGAGGCGAGGCTGACCTTAGGGAAATGAGGAAGGGGAGACATCCGGGGGCCCACGGATGAATTCCTGGACACATGAACCTGGGGAAGGCGAGGGGGGGGGACCTTAAAGACGAACCACTGGCCTCCACGTGGCAAGGTCTGGTAACTCAGAGATAACTCTGAGGCTGACAGTGGTCGCAAATATATTATAATTCATTATAATTTATTATTATTATTATTATGTTATTATTATTATATTATTATTATTATGTTATTATTATTAATTATTATTGTTATTATTCATGATTTGGATTCAAAAGCGTCAACCAGCCTCCCTGACAGCAGCATCGGTGATGTTATACCCTCTCCAGCCTCCCTGACAGTAGCATCGGTGATGTTATTCCCACTCCAGCCTCCCTGACAGTAGCATTGGTGGTGTTATTCCCACTCCAGCCTCCATGACAGTAGCATCGGTGATGTTATTCCCACTCCAGCCTCCCTGACAGTAGCATCGGTGATGTTATTCCCACTCCAGCCTCCCTGACAGTAGCATTGGTGGTGTTATTCCCAGTCCAGCCTCCCTGACAGTAGCATTGGTGGTGTTATTCCCAGTCCAGCCTCCCTGACAGTAGCATTGGTGGTGTTATTCCCAGTCCAGCCTCCCTGACAGTAGCATTGGTGGTGTTATTCCCAGTCCAGCCTCCTTGACAGTAGCATTGGTGGTGTTATTCCCACTCAAGCCTCCATGACAGTAGCATCGGTGGTGTTATTCCCACTCCAGCCTCCCTGACAGTAGCATTGGTGGTGTTGTTTCCACTCCAGCCTCCGTGACAGTAGCATCGGTGGTGTTATTCCCACTCCAGCCTCCCTGACAGAGGCATCGGTGGTGTTATTCCCACCCCAGCCTCCCTGACAGTAGCATTGGTGGTGTTATTCCCACTCCAGCCTCCCTAACAGTAGCATCGGTGGTGTTATTCCCACTCCAGCTTCCCTGACAGTAGCATCGGTGGCGTTATCCCCACTCCAGCCTCACTGACAGTAGCATCGGTGGTGTTATTCCCACTCCATCCTCCCTGACAGAGGCATCGGTGGTGTTATTCCCACCCCAGCCTCCCTGACAGTAGCATTGGTGGTGTTATTCCCACTCCAGCCTCCCTGACAGTAGCATCGGTGGTGTTATTCCCACTCCAGCTTCCCTGACAGTAGCATCGGTGGCGTTATCCCCACTCCAGCCTCACTGACAGTAGCATCGGTGGTGTTATTCCCACTCCATCCTCCCTGACAGTAGCCATGGTGGTGTTATTCCCACTCCATCCTCCCTGACAGTAGCCATGGTGGTGTTATTCCCACTCCAGCCTCCCTGACAGTAGCATCGGTGGTGTTATTCCCACTCCAGCCTCCCTAACAGTAGCATCGGTGGTGTTATTCCCACTCCAGCCTCCCTGACAGTAACAATGGTGGTGTTATTCCCACTCCAGCCTCCCTGACAGTAACAATGGTGGTGTTATTCCCACTCCAGCCTCCCTGACAGTAACCATGGTGGTGTTATTCCCACTCCAGCCTCCCTGACAGTAGCCATGGTGGTGTTATTCCCACTCCAGCCTCCCTGACAGTAACCATGGTGGGGTTATTCCTACTCGGGAATAACACGTCAGTGGCATCTCGCTGGTGCCACCCACGTTATCATAATATGAAAAAAATCCCCAAAAAGGAAATACTTTCATCATCATTCAACACTTTCACCTCACTCACACATAATCACTGTCTTTGCAGAGGCGCTCAGACACAACAGTTTAGAAGCATATATGTAGTAATATTAGATACTCTTCCAAACTGCCAATATCCCAATATCCGAATGGGTGAAACTGGTCTGTTAACAAGACCTCATGTAAAATTGAGTCCTTTATTATATTTTCTCTGTGCGTTTAAAGATATATTTTTTTCATTTATGTTAATGTAAAAACTAATAACTTTGTTCTTAAAGAACCTTAGAAAACTTACCTAACCTTTAATTTAATTTAATTTGATTTAGCCTAAATTAACTAAAAATGTTTTAGATAAGTTTACAATAATTTAATAATAAACAAACACAATGAAATACATTTTTTTCCGTTAGGTTCAGAATGATTTTTGCGAAATTATTGCATACACAAACTTTCACTTGTGTATGTGTTAGTATGCTGTTATTGGAAGCTACTGTACTTTCCTTTTATTACCTATTACAACCCAGGAGTCCCAAAGGCCTGTTATCCTGTGTGTAAAGGCAGCGAAATAAACACAACAGAAAAGCTTTTGACTTGCATTATCCTTCACCAATTTAGAACAGGTTGTGACAACACACAGTCGTACTGGCCAGGTTGTGACTACACACAGTCGTACTGGCCAGGTTGTGACTACACACAGTCGTACTGGCCAGGTTGTGACTACACACAGTCGTACTGGCCAGGTTGTGACAACACACAGTCGTACTGGCCAGGTTGTGACTACACACAGTCGTACTGGCCAGGTTGTGACTACACACAGTCGTACTGGCCAGGTTGTGACTACACACAGTCGTACTGGCCAGGTTGTGACAACACACAGTCGTACTGGCCAGGTTGTGACAACACACAGTTGTACTGGCCAGGTTGTGACTACACACAGTCGTACTGGCCAGGTTGTGACAACACACAGTCGTACTGGCCAGGTTGTGACAACACACAGTCGTACTGGCCAGGTTGTGACAACACCCAGTCGTACTGGCCAGGTTGTGACAACACACAGTCGTACTGGCCAGGTTGTGGCAACACACAGTCGTACTGGCCAGATTGTCGCAACACACAGTCGTACTGGCCAGGTTGTGATAACACACAGTTGTATTGGCCAGGTTGTGACAACACACAGTCGTACTGGCCAGGTTGTGGCAACACAGTCGTACTGGCCAGGTTGTGGCAACACACAGTCGTACTGGCCAGGTTGTGGCAACACACAGTCGTATATTACATGTCCATGTGTGTGTGTGTGTGTGTGTGTGTGTGTGTGTGTGTGTGTGTGTGTGTGTGTGTGTGTGTGTGTGTGTGTGTGTGTGTGTGTGTGTGTGTATTTGTGTGTGTGTGTGTGTGTGTGTGTGTGTGTGTGTGTGTGTGTGTGTGTGTGTGTGTGTGTGTGTGTGTGTGTGTGTGTGTGTGTGTGTGTGTGTGTGTGTGTGTGTTACCTGTTCATTTGTGTGTGTGTTACCTGTTCATGTGTGTGAGTGTTGCCTGTATATGTGTGTGTGTGTGTTGCCTGTCTTTGTGTGTGTGTGTGTGTGTGTGTGTGTGTGTGTGTGTGTGTGTGTGTGTGTGTGTGTGTGTGTGTGTGTGTGTGTGTGTGTGTGTGTGTGTGTGTGTGTACTCACCTAGTTGAGGTTGCAGAGGTCGAGTCCTAGCTCCTGGCCCCGCCTCTTCACTGGTTCGCTACTAGGTCACTCTCCCTGAACCTTGAGCTTTATCGTTCCTCTGCTTAAAGCTATGTAGGGTAACTGCCTCCACTACGTCTCTTCCCAAACTATTCCACTTCCTGACTACTCTGTGGCTGAAGAAATACTTAAAAACATCCCTGTGATTCATCTGTGTCTTCAACTTCCAACTGTGTCCCCTTGTTGCTGTGTCCCATCTCTGGAACATCCTGTCTTTGTCCACTTTGTCTATACCTCTCAGTATTTTGTATGTCGTTATCATGTCCCCCCTATCTCTCCTGTGTGTGTGTGTGTGTGTGTGTGTGTGTGTGTGTTTTATCTGTCCATGTGTGTGTAGTACCTGTTCAGGTGCGTGTGTGTGTTACCTGCCAATGTGTGAGTGGTACCTGTACATGTGTGTGTGGTACCTGTTCATGTGCGTGAGTGTGTTACCTGTCCATGTGTGTGTGATACCTGTCCATGTGTGTGTGGTACCTGTTCATGTGCGTGTGTTACCTGTCCATATGTGTGTGGTACCTGTCCATGTGTGTGTGTTACCTGTCCATATGTGTGTGTGTGTTCCTTGTATGTGTGTGTGTGTGTGTGTGAGTATGTGTGTGTGTGTGTGTGTGTGTGTGTGTGTGTGTGTGTGTGTGTGTGTGTGTGTGTGTGTGTGTGTGTGTGTGTGTGTGTGTGTGTGTGTTCCTTGTCCATGTGTGTGTATGTACTCACCTAGTTGTACTCACCTAGTTGAGGTTGCGGGGGTCGAGTCCGAGCTCCTGGCCCCGCATCTTCACTGATCGCTACTAGGTCACTCTCCCTGAGCCGTGAGCTTTATCATACCTCTGCTTAAAGCTAAGTATGGATCCTGCCTCCACTACATCACTTCCCAAACTATTCCACTTACTGACTACTCTGTGGCTGAAGAAATACTTCCTAACATCCCTGTGATTCATCTGTGTCTTCAGCTTCCAACTGTGTCCCCTTGTTACTGTGTCCAATCTCTGGAACATCCTGTCTTCGTCCACCTTGTCAATTCCTCTCAGTATTTTGTATGTCGTTATCATGTCCCCCCTATCTCTCCTGTCCTCCAGTGTCGTCAGGTTGATTTCCCTTAACCTCTCCTCGTATTACATACCTCTTAGCTCTGGGACTAGTCTTGTTGCAAACCTTTGCACTTTCTCTAGTTTCTTTACGTGCTTGGCTAGGTGTGGGTTCCAAACTGGTGCCGCATACTCCAATATGGGCCTAACGTACACGGTGTACAGGGTCCTGAATGATTCCTTATTAAGATGGCGGAATGCTGTTCTGAGGTTTGCTAGGCGCCCATATGCTGCAGCAGTTATTTGGTTGATGTGCGCTTCAGGAGATGTGCCTGGTGTGTGTATGTGTGTGTGTGTGTGTGTGTGTGTGTGTGTGTGTGTATGTGTGTATACTCACCTATATGTACTCACCTATATATGGTTGCAGGGGCCGAGTCATAGCTCCTGGCCCCGCCTCTTCACTGGTCGATACTAATTCACTCTCTCCCTGCTCCATGATATTTGTCATACCTCTTCTTAAAGCTATTTATGGAACTTGCTTCCACTACTTCACTCTCCAGATTATTCTAGTTCCTGACAACTCTAAGACTAAAGAAATACTTCCTAACATCCCTATGACTCATCTGGGTTTTCAGTTTCCAATTGTGTCCCCTTGTTTCTGTATCCCATCTCTGAAACATTCGATCCTTGTCCACCTTGTCAATGCCTCTTAGTATTTTATACGTTGTTATCATGTCCCTTCTATCCCTCCTATTCTCTAGTGTCATCAGGTTGAGTTCCCTTAACCTCTCCTCATAAGACATACCCCTCAGTTCCGGGACTAATCGTGTTGCAAATTTTTGCACTTTTTCCAATTTCGTGACGTGTTTGACTAAGTGAGGGTTCCATACATATTCAGTATAGGCCTTACGTACACTGTGTACAATGTCGTGAATGACTCCTTACTCAGATGTGTAAACGCCAATCTCAGGTTTCCCAATCTCCCATATGCTGCAGCAGTTATTTGATTGATGTGTGCCTCAGAAGACATGTTCGTTATAATGCTTACCCCAAGATCCTTTTCTTTAACTAACGTTTGCAGCTGTTGGTTTCCTAACCTGTGCTCCGTCTGCGGTCTTCTGTGTCCTTCCCCAATCTTCATGACCTTACACTTACTGGGGTTAAACTCCAGGAGCCATTTGTCGAACCATACTTGTAGTTTGTGTGTGTGTGTGTGTGTGTGTGTGTGTGTGTGTGTGTGTGTGTGTGTGTGTGTGTGTGTGTGTGTGTGTGTGTGTAAGTTTGTTTGCGCGCGTATGTGTGTGTGTGTACTCACCTATTTCTACTCACCTATTTGTGGTTGCAGGGGTCGAGTCACAGCTCCTGACCCCGCCTCTTCACAGATTGCTACTATGTCCTCTCTCTCCCTGCTCCTTGAGCTTTATCAAACCTCGTCTTAAAACTATGTATGGTTCCCGCCTCCACTACGTCACTTTCTAGGCTATTCCACTTCCTGACAACTCTATGACTGAAGAAATACTTCCTAACATCCCTTTGATTCATCTGTGTCTTCAACTTCCAATTGTGACTTCTTGTTTCTGTGTCCCCTCCCTGGAACACCCTGTCTTTGTCCACCTTGTCTATTCTGCGCAGTATTTTATATGTCGTTATCATGTCTCCCCTGACCCTCTTGTCCTCCAGTGTCGTCAGGCCGATTTCCCATAACCTTTCTTCGTAGGACATACCTCTTAGCTTTGGGACTAGTCTTGTTGCAAACCTTGGCACTTTCTCTAATTTCTTGTCGTGCTTAACCAGGTGTGGGTTCGAAACTGGTGCTACATACACCAATATGGGCCTGACGTACATGGCGAACAGAGTCTTGAAGGATTCCTTAATGAGTTAACGGAACGCTGTTCTTAGGTTTGCCAGGCGCTCATATGCTGCAGCAGTTATCTGGTTAATGTGCGCCTCAGGAGATTTGTTCGGTGTTATATTCACCCTAAGATCTTTTTCCTTGAGTGAGGTTCGCAGTCTTTGGCCATACTTTGCATTTGGTGGGGTTAAATTCAAGGAGACATTTGCTGGACCAGACTTGTAGCTTGTCCAGGTGTCTTTGTTGTCCTGACTGATCCTCATTAACTTCACTTCATCAACAAACAGAGACACTTCTGAAAGTATCTCTTCCGGCATGTTGTTCACATGTACCATAAACAACACAGGTCCCAGGACCGACCCCTGTGGAACCCCGCTCGTCACAGGTCCTAGGACCGACCCTTGTGGAACCCCGCTCGTCACAGGTCCCAGGACCGACCCTTGTGGAACCCCGCTCGTCACAGGTCCCAGGACCGACCCCTGTGGAACCCCGCTCGTCACAGACCTCCCTGCCAGATATTCTCTGATCCATTGTAGTGCCTTTCCTGTTATGTGTGCCTGATCCTCTAGGTTTTGCATTAACCACTTGTGAGGAACTGTGTTGAAGGCCTTCTTGCAGTCCAAGAAATTGCAATCTATCCACCCCTCTCGTGTCTTATTTCCGTTATGTTGTCATAAAACTCTAGTAGGTTTGTGACACAGGATTTGCTTCCCTGAAGCAGTGCTAGTTGTCGTTTATAAGCTTATTCTGCTCTAGGTGCTCCACTCCTCCTGATAATCTTCTCCATGACTTTGCATACGTCAGTGACACAGGTCTGTAGTTTAATGCTTCGTGTCTGTCTCTTAAAAGTTGGGACTGCATTTGCCATCTTCCATTCCTCAGGTGTGTTATTGCATGTCTATGTATATGAGAACATAAGAAAGAAGGAACACTGCAATAGGCCTACTGACCCATGCGGAGCAGGTCCATGTCGCCCCCCCCGGATTAGCCAAATGACCCACTTAGTCTCGTCACCTCCACTCAAGGAAGGAGCACGGCACCAGACCCAGCTAGTCAGGTCCAATTCACACCCACCCACACCAACTCATGTATTTATCTAACCTATTTTTAAAACTACATAACGTTTTAGCCTGAATAACTGTACTCGGGAGTTTGTTCAACTCATCCAGAACTCTATTACCAAACCAATGCTTTCCTATATTCTTCCTGAATCTGAATTTTTCCAACTTGAAACCATTGCTGCGAGTCATGTCTTGGCTGGAAATTTTCAGAACGCTATTTACATCCCCTTTATTTATTCCGGTTTTCCATTTATACACTTCGATCATATCCCCCCTAATTCTACGCCTTTCGAGAGTGTGCAGATTCAGGGCCCTCGGTCTATCCTCATAGGGAAGATTTCTGATACATGGGATCATCTTTGTCATCCTCCTCTGTACGTTTTCCATAGCATTTATATCCATTCTGTAATATGGTGACCAGAACTGAGCAGAACTGGTGACGTGTACTTAGCTCAGTGGTGACGTGTACTTAGCTCAGTGGTGACGTGTACTTAGCTCAGTGGTGACGTGTACTTAGCTCAGTGGTGACGTGTACTTAGCTCTGTGAAGACCTGTTTGTGTGCTCTCTGTGAATCTGTACCAGGATGCCCTCTCTTGAGCAACTTTACCAGCAGCTGAGAGAAGAGCTCAGAGTTGCTAAGATGGAGTTACGGCGATTAACGGAGGAGAACAAGAGGATTCGTAGTAATCCTTCTGTTGTGAGTCCCCAGGTTAAGAGGGGAGCTTGGTCAGTGGCCGGGCAACATGGAACCAAGCTGAATATCAAGAAAACGGTTGGAGAGGCAGAAACAACGAGAAACCAGAAGACTACCGTGGAAACTTCCAACTCATTCTCGGTGCTACCTGACGAATGTGAGTGTTCTACTGGGAACGCCACAACGAGCACCAAAGAAGTATTGGCAGACGTGAGTAAGACATCCCTAGAAACCCCAACGAAGACCATCGAAAACGTCTTGACGAATTCTACAAGTGGTGTAATGCTACCTGGCGAATGTGAGTCGAGTACTCGGAGCATCACGACGGACGACGCCAAGGAAGGTAAAAACATTGTTGTTGTTGGAGATAGCCAGATTAGGTACATGGATAGGGCATTCTGCTTGAAGGACAGGAGTAGGAGGCAGAGAGTGTGTTTTCCTGGGGCTGGGATGAAGGATATTGTTAGCCGTCTGGATGACATCATGAGAGGTAATGGGAGCAATCCTATTATCTGTCTCAGTGCTGGAGGTAACGATGTTGGCAGACGTAGGAGTGAGGACCTGATTAGCAGGTATAGGTCAGCAATAGAGATAATTAGGAGGAAGGGTGGGAAACCTGTCATATGTGGCATTTTGCCAAGGAGAGGAGTTGGAAATGAATGGTTGTCCAGAGCAATTGGTGTCAATTGCTGGCTGGACAAATACTGTAAGGAAAATGCGGTAACATTCATTGACAACTGGGACCTCTTCTATGGCAGAAATGACATGTATGCCAGGGATGGGGTTCACTTATCTAGGTGTGGGGTGGGAGCACTGGCCAACGCAGTGGAGGGAGCTGTTAGGTCTTTAAACTAGGAATAGTTAGTGGTATGGGTTTTGGCGGGAAAACTGTGAAGTCGCAGGGTAGTAACATGAGTACTAGGAGAACTAGTAATAGGCAAAATGAGGTGGATATTGGAAAGCCAGTGGCACTAATTGATAAGGACAGTAATAGGTTTAGTGGAATAACAGAAAGGAGCAGGAAGGGTAAAGAGAGAGGAGGGTCATTAAATATTTATTACACAAATAGTCGCAGTGCTAGGAATAAGATGGACGAGTTGAGACTAGTTGCTAGTGCAGGTAACATAGATGTATTTGCCATTACTGAGACGTGGTTTAATTCAAAAAGTCGGGACATGCCTGCAGAATGTCACATTCAGGGTTTTAAATTGTTCCAAGTAGATAGAAGTATCGGGAAGGGGGGTGGGGTGGCATTGTATGTCCGAGATCGCTTGAACTGTTGCACAAAAACGGGTATTAAGTCTGAAGTAACACATACAGAGTCTGTTTGGATAGAATTTTCAGAGGGGCATGAAAAATTAATTTTAGGTGTGATATACCGTCCCCTAAATTTAGATAGGGACCAAGGGAGACTACTATGGGAGGAAATTGTTAGGGCCACAAGGCACGATAATGTAGTAATTCTAGGAGACTTTAACTTTAGTCATATTGATTGGAATTTCTTGACTGGGAATTTAGAATCATACGATTTCTTAGAAGTAGTTCAGGATTGTTTTTTGAAGCAGTTTGTGACAGAACCTACAAGGGGAAATAATCTGCTTGACTTAGTTCTGGCAAACAATGAATCCCTTGTTAATAATTTAGAAGTTTCAGAGGAACTGGGTGCTAGCGACCACAAATCAATTACATTTAGAATTGAATGGAAGTATGATAGTAGGGATAACTCAGTAACAGTCCCAGATTTTCGCTTAGCAGATTACGATGGGCTTAGAGAACACTTATCATCTGTTGACTGGGGTAACGAAGAGAGCTATCAATATGACAGTTTTCTGAACACAATACATGCTGCTCAAAGAACGTTTATCCCTTATAAGGAAATTAAATCAAATAGAAATGACCCAAAATGGATGAATAATAGGCTGAAATATCTACTAGGGCATAAGAAAGGAATTTATAGGCGTATCAAAAGAGGCGAGGGTCATCTTATGAATCAGTATATTGACATTAAAAGGGACATTAAAAAGGGGATAAGAAAAGCTAAAAGGGACTATGAAATTAAAGTTGCTAGGGATTCTAAAACTAACCCAAAAAGTTTTTTCCAGGTATATAGAACAAAAGTCAGAGATAAGATAGGTCCCCTTAAAAATAACTATGGGCATCTTACTGACAAAGAGAATGAAATGTGCTCGATTTTAAATAATTATTTTCTCTCGGTTTTTACACAGGAAGACACTAATAATATTCCGGTAATTAATTTTTATAGTGGATCAGAAGAAGATAAATTATGTAACATCACAGTCACTAGTGAAATGGTTGTGAAGCAGATAGACCGACTGAAGCAAAATAAGTCACCGGGTCCTGATGAGGTTTTTTCAAGGGTTCTTAAGGAATGCAAAATGGAAGTCTGTGAACCATTAACTAATATTTTTAATTTATCTCTTCAAACAGGTGTAGTGTCTGATATGTGGAAGATGGCTAATGTAATTCCTATTTTTAAAACAGGGGACAAGTCGTTACCATCAAATTACCGCCCAATAAGCCTGACCTCAATTGTAGGCAAATTACTAGAGTCAATTATAGCTGAGATTATAAGAAGCCATCTCGATAAGCATAGCTTGATTAATGATACTCAGCATGGATTCACAAGAGGCCGGTCTTGTCTAACTAATTTATTAACTTTCTTCAGTAAAGCTTTTGAGGCTGTTGACCATGATAAAGAATTTGATATTGTTTACTTAGATTTTAGTAAGGCATTTGATAGAGTTCCGCACCAAAGACTGTTGAAGAAAGTAGCAGCTCATGGCATTGGGGGAAGGGTGCTCTCGTGGATCGAGTCATGGCTCACAGACAGGAAGCAGAGAGTGTCCATAAATGGGGTTAAATCCGAGTGGGGATCAGTAACAAGTGGCGTTCCACAGGGATCAGTCTTGGGCCCGTTGTTGTTTATAATATATATCAATGATCTTGATGAAGGAATTACTAGTGATATGAGCAAATTCGCCGATGACACGAAGATAGGTAGGATAATTGATTCAAACGTAGATGTTAGGGAACTTCAGGAGGATTTAGACAAACTCTACTCTTGGTCAGAAAAGTGGCAGATGCAGTTCAATGTAGATAAATGCAAGGTTCTGAAGCTCGGGAGTGTCCATAACCCTAGCACTTATAAGTTAAATAATGTAGAACTTAGCCATACAGATTGCGAAAAGGACTTGGGGGTTATGGTAAGCAGCAACCTTAAACCAAGACAGCAATGCCTAAGCGTACGTAATAAGGCAAATAGATTACTGGGATTTATATCAAGAAGTGTAAGCAACAGAAGTCCAGAGGTCATACTGCAGCTTTATACATCATTAGTAAGGCCTCACCTAGATTATGCAGCTCAATTCTGGTCTCCATATTACAGAATGGACATAAATTCGTTAGAAAACATTCAGCGTAGGATGACTAAATTAATACATAGCATTAGAAATCTTCCTTATGAAGAAAGATTGAAGACTCTTAAGTTACATTCACTTGTTAGACGAAGAATGAGGGGAGACTTGATCGAAGTGTATAAGTGGAAGATAGGTATTAATAAAGGGGATATTAACAAGGTCTTGAGGATATCTCTCCAAGAGAGAACCCGCAGTAATGGATTTAAATTAGATAAGTTTAGATTTAGAAAGGACATAGGAAAGTATTGGTTTGGAAATAGGGTAGTTGATGAGTGGAACAGTCTACCTAGTTGGGTTATTGAGGCTAGGACTTTGGGTAGTTTCAAATTTAGGTTGGATAAGTACATGAGTGGGAGGGGTTGGATTTGAGAGGGACTTGCACATCGGAGCTTGTTTCTTGGGTGGCATTGAAAATTGGGTTGGTCAAATGTTTGTTAGTGGGATGAATTGTAAAGGACCTGCCTAGTATGGGCCAGCAGGCCTGCTGCAGTGTTCCTCCTTTCTTATGTTCTTATGTTCTTATGTGTTGTAGATGAATGGTTCAGAGAACCGACATGTTGATAAATTAGACACATGTGCAACTCTTGGGTATCTTTATTGAGGAAACGTTTCGCCACACAGTGGCTTCATCAGTCCATACAAAGGAGAATCTTGAAGAATAGGAGGAGAATGAGGTAATCAGTCCCTCAACCTTGAGTCGATGTGGTCAGTCCATCAATCTTGAATAGAATACGGCATACGTGCTGAGAAGGAGCTTATAAACCGTTGGTAGGTGAGGTTCAGCAGTCAGAGGTAGTGTAACATTTGTTCAATGTTGAAGTAGGTCGTGCCCAAGAATTAGGCAAGCGAAGAATTCCCAAGTATTAAGATCCCAAGAAGATCCCAGACACTGCATCTTCTTGGGATCTTAATACTTGGGAATTCTTCGCTTGCCTAATTCTTGGGCACGACCTACTTCAACATTGAACAAATGTTACACTACCTCTGACTGCTGAACCTCACCTACCAACGGTTTATAAGCTCCTTCTCAGCACGTATGCCGTATTCTATTCAAGATTGATGGACTGACCACATCGACTCAAGGTTGAGGGACTGATTACCTCATTCTCCTCCTATTCTTCAAGATTCTCCTTTGTATGGACTGATGAAGCCACTGTGTGGCGAAACGTTTCCTCAATAAAGATACCCAAGAGTTGCACATGTGTCTAAAGGACCTGCCTAGTATGGGCTAACAGGCCTGCTGCAGTGTTCCTCCTTTCTTATGTTCTTATGTTCTTATGAGGCCTAACCAAGGATATATAGAGTTGAAGAACAACCTGGGGACTTCTATTATTTATATTTCTAGATATGAAGCCAAGAATTCTGTTAGCTTTTTTGCGAACACTAACGCACTAAAAAAAAAAAACCATACCACGGGCGGGGATAGAACCCGCGATCTGTGAGTCTCAAAACTCCAGACCGTCGTGTCTGGAGTGTTGAGACTCTCAGATCGCGGGTTCTATTCCCGCCCGTGGTATGGTTTGTTTGCAATCGTGTCATTACGATTTCGTGTCACTAATGCACTGTTGTCTTGGTTTAAGATTACTACTAACCAGAACTCCTAAATCCTTTTCGCAATCAGTAGTATTAAGACCTACATTATTTAGTTTATATGTGGCATGGTTATTTACCTGTCTAACGTTTAGAACTTTGCATTTGTCAATATTAAACTGCATCTGCCACTTCTCCGACCATTGCATCAATCTATTCAAATCATCCTGGAGTGCTCTAGTGTCCTCATTAGAATGAATTGGACGGCCTATTTTGTTGTCATCAGCAAATTTGCTTCTGTCGCTATTTATTCCCTCATCTATATCGTTTATGTAAATTGTGAATAACAACGGGCCCAACACTGACCCCTGAGGAACACCGCTTGTGACGTGCCCCCATTCTGATTTCTCCCCATTTATGCACACTCTCTACTGCCTATTTGTCAGCCATGCCTCTACCCAGGAAAAAAATTCTCCTCCTATTCCGTGTGCCTTAAGTTTCCTCAATAGCCTCTGGTGTGGAAGTCTATCGAAAGCCTTGCTGAAGTCCATATACACAATATCACATTCATTACCATGATCTACCTCCTCAAACACCTTAGTGAAAAAAGTTAGTAAATTCGTAAGACAGGAACGTCCCTTTTTAAAACAATGTTGGGATTCATTAATCAATCTGTACCTATCAAAATGGCTACGAATTGCTTCGAATTGTTATTGATTCCATAAATTTTCCCACTATGGAGTTAAGGCTTATTGGTCTATATATACATATATATATATAGAGTTCGAAGCCATGGACCTGTCACCTGCCTTGTAAATAGGTATTACATTTGCCCTTTTCCACTTGTCAGGCACTATGCCAGTTTGTAGTGATATGTTAAAAAGATTAGCCAAAGGTATGCTAAGTTCCTCTTTACATTCCTTTAACACCCTTGCAAACAGTTCATCAGGACCTGGGGGGTTGTTAGGTTTTAGCTTCTCTATTTGTCTGACGACCATGTCACTAGTAACCGCAATCGTGCATAGTTTATTATCATCCTGTTCTACATAATCTATTATTTCAGGAATATCACTAGTATTTTCCTGGGTGAAAACTGAGAGGAAGTAGGCATTGAGAATTTCACACATATCCTTATCACTGTCAGTGATCTGACCAGAGTTACTCTTAAGGTCCACCCCTCCCCCCTCGCCTTTCCCAGGTTCATGTGTCCAGGAATCCATCCGTGGGCCCCCGGATGTCTCCCCTTCCTCACTTCCCTAAGGTCAGCCTCGCCTCTCTCTCTCTCTCTCTCTCTGCCTTCCAGCCTCAGCCTTTCCCAGCTTCATGTACCCAGGAATCCATAAAAGGTCCACCCCTCCCCCCTCGCCTTTCCCAGGTTCATGTGTCCAGGAATCCATCCGTGGGCCCCCGGATGTCTCCCCTTCCTCACTTCCCTAAGGTCAGCCTCGCCTCTCTCTCTCTCTCTCTCTCTGCCTTCCAGCCTCAGCCTTTCCCAGGTTCATGTATCCAGGAATCCATCCGTCCGCCGCAGGATGTTTTCCCTTCCTCACTTCCCCAAGGTCAGCCTCACCAACCTGTATTCTTGCTTTCCCCAGGTTCATGTATCCAGGAATTCATCCGTTCGCTCCCAGATGTCTCCCCTTCCTCACGTCCCTAAGATCAGCCTCAACAACAACCATCCCCAAGCTCATGTATCCGGGAATCCATCCGTTCGCTCCCGGATGTCTTCCTTTCCCCACTTACCTAAGGTCAGTGCCTTCCCCGGATCAGTGTCTCCAGGAGTCCACTTGAGTCACCTGAGTGGACTCCCTCCCCCACTTTCTCGAAGTCAGCTGTATGCTTGCCTTCCCCAGGATCATGTATCCAGGAATCCATCCGTCCGCCGCCGGATGTCTCCCCTTCCCCACTTACACAGGGTTAGCCTCAACTGCTAGTATTCATGCCTTCCCCAGGTTCATGTATCCGGGAATCCATCCGTCCGCCACCGGATGTCTCCCCTTCCCCACTTACCTAAGGTCAGCCTCAACTGCTAGCATTCATGCCTTCCCCAGGTTCATGAATCCAGGAATCCATCCGTCTACCGCCGGATGTCTCCCCTTCCCCACTTACACAGGGTTAGCCTCAACTGCTAGTATTCATGCCTTCCCCAGGTTCATGTATCCAGGAATCCATCCGTTCGCTCCCGGATGTCTCCCCTTCCGCACTTACCCAAGGTCAGCCTCAACAACAGCCTTCCCTAAGTTCATGTATCCAGGATTTCATCCGTTCACTCCCGGATGTCTCCCCTTCCCCACTTACCTAAGGTCGGCTGTGCCTTCCCCGGATCAGTGTCTCCAGGAGTCCACTTGTGTCACCTCTGGTGGACTCCCTTCCCCACTTCCCCAGAGTCAGCGGTTGCCACCCACAGTGACTTTGCTGGGTGCAAACTTGGTCTTGTCCAGCTGGTCTACTGCCGAGACTGTCCGGGTTGGTGGAATTACTGGAGGGGACACACAGTAAACTGTGTCCAGTAATTACACCCACCAAGACAGCCTGGAACAGTAGGCCTGGTAGACGAGACGAAGCTCGCACACAGCTCGGCCACCGAGAAGAGGCTAATTAAGAACAATTTTGGAAATCCTTTTATATTACACAATGAATTTATGCTTAGTACGAAATTTGCTTGCTTATTTAGTAGTTTAAAAGTATTTGTGAGTGTTTTATTTTATGTGGATGAATGGCCAAGTGTTGAAGAACTTTTCCACCTCCATCAAAACTGTATTAAATATTACACAGGTTTCATTTTTATTTGTTTTTTGGTCTTTTTCATTTGACACAGAAATACTAACGCACATACATACACATACATCAGTATTTTCACATACATTTATATGCTGGTTTACGGCATTTCGACGACATTCTTTGTGAAACATGTAAATATATAAAGTTGAGACATGTTTGTGACGCTAGTGGAAGACTGTGTCATGTGTGTATATTCTTATATATGGGTGTTATGTGTACATGTTATTGTGTATGTGTGTCATGTGTACATTTTGTTGTGTATGGGTGTCATGTGTACATGTTATTGTGTATGGGTGTTATGTGTGCATGTTATTGTGTATGGGTGTTATGTGTACATGTTATTGTGTATGGGTGTTATGTGTACATGTTATTGTGTATGGGTGTTATGTGTGCATGTTATTGTGTATGGGTGTTATGTGTACATGTTATTGTGTATGGGTGTTATGTGTACATGTTATTGTGTATGGGTGTTATGTGTACATGTTATTGTGTATGGGTGTTATGTGTGCATGTTATTGTGTATGGGTGTCATATGTACATGTTATTGTGTATGGGTGTCATGTGTACATGTTATTGTGTATGGGTGTTATGTGTACATGTTATTGTGTATGGGTGTCATGTGTACATGTTATTGTGTATGGGTGTTATGTGTACATGTTACTGTGTATGGGTGTTATGTGTACATGTTATTGTGTATGGGTGTTATGTGTACATGTTACTGTGTATGTGTGTCATGTGTACATGTTATTGTGTGTTGATGAATGTCATATGTACATGTTATTTTGTAAGAATGAGTGTATTGTTTGCGGAATGTGTATGAGTGTATGAGTGTCACATATTGTGTATGAGTGTCCATGTTATTGTCTATTAATGAGTGTCAAATGTGAATCTCTAAATCTCCTCCATGAAAACTGTAAATAAATTACAATAATCTCTGTTTCTGGTGTTTCCTACATGAATTTGAAGGTCGCAGATGGAATCAATGGTAAATGTATAAATGTATACTTATATGAACTCGCATTATGTATGTATGTATGTATGTATGTATGTATGTATGCATGTGTATGTATGCATATATATATATATATATATATATATATATATATATATATATATATATATATATATATATATATATATATATATATATATATATATATTTATTTCTTTTTTTTTTTTTTCAACAAGTCGGCCGTCTCCCACCGAGGCAGGGTGACCCAAAAAAGAAAGAAAACAATTTTCTTCTTCTTGTTCTTTTCAGTAATCTTTACAGGAAAAGGGGTTACTAGCCCATTGTTCCCGGCATTTTAGTTGACTTTTACAACACGCATGGCTTACGGAGGAAAGATTCTTATTCCACTTCCCCATGGATATAAAAGGAAAATTAATAAGACCAAGAACTATTAAGATAAAATCAAAGAAAACTCAGATGAGTGTGTATAAATAAATGAGTACATGTATGTGTAGTGTGACCTAAGTGTAAATAGAAGTAGCAAGACATGCCTGTAATCTTGTATATTTATGAGACAGACAAAAGACATCAGCAATCCTACCATCATGTAAAACAATCACAGGCTTTCGTTTTACACTCACTTGGCAGGACGGTAGTACCTCCCTGGATGGTTGCTGTCTACCAACCTACTACCTATATATATATATATATATATATATATATATATATATATATATATATATATATATATATATATATATATATATATATATATATATATATATATGCAAAACAACCACTCTGAAAGAATAGAGAAATTCCAAGCGCTTTCGTGACTACTCACATTATCAAGGAACTTGATAATGTGAGTAGTCACGAAAGCGCTTGGAATTTCTCTATTCTTTCAGAGTGGTTGTTTTGCATATTCTGAAATCACCTGTTTACTGTGATCTTATTGCATATATATATATATATATATATATATATATATATATATATATATATATATATATATATATATATATATATATATATATATATATATATATATATATATGTATACTTTTGGTATATATATATATATATATATATATATATATATATATATATGTATATACATATACATATATATATATATATATATATTTTTTTTTAGGATGGGGTCCACCTCTGGTGTAAATTGTGGGACCCATAGCCTCTGAGAAGTGGATAAAAAGGCTTCAAGGAAGAATATTTGGATTTCTTCCTGAAGCCGTTTGAATATTCCACTTCCCCTACCACCCCATCTTTTAAACTATTTTTTTTTGCCAATAGGAATATTTTATTACATAATATGGCACAGAAGATTTAAGAGATACACACACACACACACACACACACACACATATATATATATATATATATATATATATATATATATATATATATATATATATATATATATATATATATATATATATATATATATATATATATATATATATATATATATATATATATATATATATATATATATATATATATATATATATATATATATATATATATACATATACATTATATATATACATTATATATATAAGAGATGATTGTGGATGTTATGAATGAGAAGAAGCTGGATGTCCTGGCTTTAAGTGAAACAAAGCTGAAGGGGGTGGGAGAGTTTCAATGGAGAGAAATAAATGGGATTAGGTCAGGGGTTTCAAACAGAGTTAGAGCTAAAGAAGGAGTAGCAATAATGTTGAAGGATAAGCTATGGCAGGAAAAGAGGGACTACAAATGCATAAATTCAAGGATTATGTGGAGTAAAATAAAGATTGGATGTGAAAAGTGGGTTATAGTAAGCGTGTATGCACCTGGAGAAGAGAGAAGTGTAGAGGAGAGAGAGAGATTCTGGGAAATGTTGAGTGAATGCGTGGGGAGTTTTGAATCAAGTGTGAGAGTAATGGTGGTTGGGGATTTCAATGCTAAAGTGGGTAAAAATGTTATGGAGGGAGCAGTAGGTAAATTTGGGGTGCCAGGGGTAAATGTAAATGGGGAGCCTTTAATTGAGCTATGTGTAGAAAGAAATTTGGTAATAAGTAATACATATTTTATGAAAAAGAGGATAAATAAATATACAAGGTATGATGTAGCACGTAATGAAAGTAGTTTGTTAGATTATGTATTGGTGGATAAAAGGTTGATGGGTAGGCTCCAGGATGTACATGTTTATAAAGGGGCAACTGATATATCAGATCATTATTTAGTTGTAGCTACAGTTAGAGTAAGAGGTAGATGGGAAAAGAGGAAGGTGGCAACAACAAGCATGAGGGAGGTGAAAGTGTATAAACTAAAGGAGGAGGAAGTTCATGCGAGATATAAGCGACTATTGGCAGAAAGGTGGGCTAGTGCAAAGATGAGTAGTGGGGGGGGTTGAAGAGGGTTGGAATAGTTTTAAAAATGCAGTATTAGAATGTGGGGCAGAAGTTTGTGGTTATAGGAGGGTGGGGGCAGGAGGAAAGGGGAGTGATTGGTGGAATGATGAAGTAAAGGGTGTGATAAAAGAGAAAAAGGTAGCTTACGAGAGGTTTTTACAAAACAGAAGTGTTATAAGAAGAGCAGAGTATATGGAGAGTAAAAGAAAGGTGAAGAGAGTGGTGAGAGAGTGCAAAAGGAGAGCAGATGGAAGAGTGGGAGAGGCACTGTCAAGAAATTTTAATGAAAATAAGAAAAAAATTTGGAGTGAGTTAAACAAGTCAAGAAAGCCTAGGGAAAGTATGGATTTGTCCGTTAAAAACAGAGTAGGGGAGTTAGTAGATGGGGAGAGGGAGGTATTAGGTAGATGCCGAGAATATTTTGAGGAACTTTAAAATTTTGAGGAAGAAAGGGAGGCGGTGATTTCATGCACTGGCCAGGGAGGTATACCATCTTTTAGGAGTGAAGAAGAGCAGAATGTAAGTGTGGTGGAGGTACGTGAGGCATTACGTAGAATGAAAGGGGGTAAAGCAGCTGGAACTGATGGGATCATGACAGAAATGTTAAAAGCAGGGGGGGATATAGTGTTGGAGTGGTTGGTACTTTTGTTTAATAAATGTATGAAAGAGGGGAAGGTACCTAGGGATTGGCGGAGAGCATGTATAGTCCCTTTATATAAAGGGAAAGGGGACAAAAGAGATTGTAAAAATTATAGAGGAATAAGTTTCTGAGTATACCAGGAAAAGTATACGGTAGAGTTATAATTGAAAGAATTAGAGGTAAGACAGAATGTATAATTGCGGATGAGCAAGGAGGCTTCAGAGTGGGTAGGGGATGTGTGGATCAAGTGTTTACATTGAAGCATATATGTGAACAGTATTTAGATAAAGGTAGGGAAGTTTTTATTGCATTTATGGATTTAGAAAAGGCATATGATAGAGTGGATAGAGGACCAATGTGGCAGATGTTGCAAGTTTATGGAATAGGTGGTAAGTTACTAAATGCTGTAAAGAGCTTTTATGAGGATAGTGAGGCTCAGGTTAGGGTGTGTAGAAGAGAGGGAGAATACTTCCCGGTAAAAGTACGTCTTAGACAGGGATGTGTAATGTCACCATGGTTGTTTAATATATTTATAGATGGGGTTGTAAAAGAAGTAAATGCTAGGGTGTTCGGGAGAGGGGTGGGATAAGGGTAGGGTATGTGCCTGAGCCGGAGCTTTTAGCTCATAAGACTGTCATTCCCATTAGCCTCCTTGGGGCGGGGATGGCAGACCAGAGAGGCCTAGCTTGTGGCTAGGCCTGGGGACAGTTGGTCCCAAAGATGAGGAGGTACTTGTGCCTCCTCCCATGGGAGACTTAGGTCTCAGTCACTCCCTAAAGAGGGAGCCAAGGCCGGGCCACCACTTGGAAAAGGCCCGGGCCGGGAGAATACCGGCTAGTCTTTAATAATAATAACACAATTTGCCCACTCATTCGTATAATTTTTTAAGTTCATTCGTATAATTTACATAGTCTTGTACGTAATTCAATATTCATAATTACGACATTACGTTATTTATATTCCGAAACATTTAAGATAAGATTTTGTTCGGGTTTTTAACCCCGGAGGGATAGCCACACAGGATAACCCAAGAAATTTGGTGTGTCATGAAGGACTGTCTTATTTCCACTGGGGTCCTTAAATCTTGTCCCCCAGGATACGAACCACAACAATCGACTAACGCCCAGGTACCTACTTACTGCTAGGTGAACGGAGCAACAGGTGTAAGGAAACGCGCCCAGTGGTTCCTTCCTTGCCGGGGATCGAACCATGGACACTCAGCTTGTGAGGCGAGGGCATTGCTTACCAGGCCACGGGACACCCCTACGAAGTGTCAGTCGAATGCAGAGAAAGCAGCGGAAACAGGGATGCAGGAAGCAGTAGTTCTGAGGTAGTCAGTCCCTCAGCCTGGGGAAAAAGGTGTGTCCATGGTTCCAGATTACGGAGAAGAACTTTTCTTTAGGCTGAGGATTTAGCAATATTCGTCAGAGAACAGGACAATTGTTTCCTGACGTGAGTTTTAGTCATATAATGAACCACCACTGGAGCTTTTGGTCATCTGACCGAGTCCTTATGCTGGCTTACATCAAAATTACTACTTCCAGGGTAACAGACTGAATGCATCATCTCAACAGCACTATTCACAGTATTATGCCGGGTGACTGCCCCGGCATAATGCCGTAACTAAAATCAAAGGCCTACCATACAGGGGAATCTTGTTCTCGTCAGTGCATTATGCCAGGTAGCAGCCGTTAGCATGATGTCACGGCCTGCCGCCACACTCCACAGTGACTCCTCAGTGCTCACGTGGTTGCTGTGGTGAGAGTAAGTGTTGCACTTTTATCTTTTGTCAGTTGTTCCCTTTCTTTGGTTTTGGGGTTATACATGTTTGATTATGGGTAAAAGGAAGTCTTAAACACTTGAAATTATAGCTCAAATCATAGGGTTTCACACAACTGGGCACCAGACGAAAGAGATAGTGGAGAATGTTGGCGTGTGTGAGTTCAGTGAGGAACTGGGTGCAGCATTTCAAGGCTGGTGGCGGTGTCGAATATTTATTCTATTATTGACATTTTTATTATTTTAGGTATCATGTTTTTTTCTTTCACAATTGTATAAGAAACACGCTATATATCATACAAATAGCCATAAGTGAGGAAATTGACATAAGCGAAAATGGAGAGTTACGCCGACGCATGTCCTCCATCCAGATATTTAAAATTCTTTCCATATTTTCTATTCCTGGCTGGGAACTGATTTCTTTTTCTCATCGCTATAACGAGATGACGTTGAACAAAACGACGTTAAGTAAGGACTTCCTGTACCTAAATGTTATAAATGTGTCTTACATATCTAATTGTTGGTAATATATCCCATCGTCATATTCATATGAGAGAGCTGGATTTCAGAAAGACATATCTAGCATGGGCCAATATGCCTGCTACGTTATATAGCTTCTCCAAGCTCACTGTGTTCACGTAATGGCCGATCCTAAACCGGATAACAATCTTTCAGCCAATAGCTTGGAAGCACCGAAGCTTCCAGACCTTCGTGGGATAGTGGCTGCGTTGCCCATTGCAGTCCTTCCTGCATGGGATAGGGAACAATCTATTGCAATCCTTCCTGCAGTGGATAGGGAACAATCCATTGCCGTGAATTCTCCTTTCCCAAAGTTAGGGTGGTAGCTGGATACTTTGCCACGTGAATTTGACCTTAAATTCAATAATCTTAGTGAACAGTTACCGGCAATTCTATGTTCTCTTATTTTAGAGAGGTAACTGTGCAATTAATAGTGATTTAATTTATTTTAAAGAAGATTTTCTTGATTTAATTTTTTGACATTCATTAGTACCTTTGATATACCTTTGATGGGTTTCGAGTCTTTCTACTCCCGGAGCCCGGCCATGGGCCAGGCTCGTCAAAATTATGCAGGACACGACCTCTTTTAAAGTATGCAGTTGTGTTTCAGCATTCTTTGTATTTTTTCAGCCTTCATCATGCCAAATTTGAATCGCAGTGCATTTTTATATACGACACGTGACCTTCGTTTCGGTCACAGATCATTATATACCAGGAAGTCGCCAATTAAAACAAAAAAAGCAGCTGGAAAACCAAGTTGCTGTCAATACTAGTACGTAGGGCCTCTTAAAATGTTGATTTATTTAATTTCTGCAGTTCAATTTCATCAGTAAGACGGCGGCACCGTAGACAGCTCTTACTAGAGGCAGTTATAAAGATCTTCGTAATATTTGCTTTTGTTTTCACACAGGCGTAGAATGGGGTAGATAGGAATGAGCGTATCATGAATGCATGTTGTTATTATAATCAAAACTAAGCGCTAAACCCACAAGGGTGCTGAATGCATAGCGACAGGTTAAATTACGTTGCTATTAATATTCCAAAATTCTCCACCTCCTGTATACAGGCTTTGTTTCCCCGAGATTTTATTATATACTCAGAATAATAAAAAGAATATTTCTTGAAATCAAATGCTGAGATCAGATTTGATTTTCTTTTCACTGGTTTTGTTGTCAAACTTATATTCCTTATATTACCTTCCAGTAGCCTCTCTACTTTGAATTTAATGGCTTCTTCTCTTGCGAATTTTTTATCGACAGTCTTCATATACTCTTATAATTTGCTTGTTTCCAGAGTCCTCTCCCAACTTCTAGCCTCACTCTCTCAGTCACTGTAGAAATACAGTTCTTGTCGGAGACTACACTGCCCGAAGGAAGGTTTTCATCACACTAAACAGACGTCTCTTCTATTTTCAGAATGATAATTCACCTTGTTTTTAATCATGATATTTCACTTATAACTATCATTATTTATCTATCACAAAGAACACAGTTCTCTTTTTGGTATATTTAATTGATGATATACTGTGTCTATAATTCTCTCTCTGTGTTTATCGTCCAGGTGAGGACATGACTCTCACACTATAACCTGTGATGAAAAAACACACTAAATTACTTCATTTTGCCACTCAAACATTACACAGAGTTGAAAATATAGTGGTTGGTTGGTTATGGTGGTGGTACACAGCTGCTGCTGGAGTAAAAATGTTAATTTTCCAGAATACTAAAAGTAACGAAGTTATAAATATACCGCCATATGTTCAAATCAGCGTCGTTTCAGATTCTTACAAGCGTCATCAATCTAATTGGCAACAGTTGAAGAGTAAAACATAAGCTGTGGACGAAGGCTATTTTCTCAATACATCAGATATCATTTCATTTATAAATCAGTTCAGTGTTTGGCCTAAAGGTGAGTAATTCCCTCGGAATATGTTGCGAACAAAATGTTTTTGTGACGAGCATGAAAAAGAATTCTGTAAATACAGCTGGGTCTCTTGTGATCACCGGCTGTTACACAGCTACTATTAAAGCTCTCAGATTATAAGGCTGTTCCAAATTAGACTGTCATCCTCCCATCATTATATGCCATTTTATTTATTATGTTCCTGATGTGATATTCAGCTGTATCGCGATGGCTGAAAGGTCAATGTGCACAGTTGAAGGCGTATTTGCTCGACATTAACCAAAATGTTATTAAGTTTTCAAATCTAATTTCGAAGTTACTGCTTGCAAGGAAATTGTTGTAGTAATTTTTTTGAGAACATGTGCCCTTAGTGGAAGATCTTGTAAGGTCATAGTTTGTAACAATATATAAATATATATATATATATATATATATATATATATATATATATATATATATATATATATATATATATATATATATATATATATATGTTGTTACAACACACTTTGAAGTACAATGCCTGCACTTTAAAGGAGGGGTTTGGGATATTGGCAGTTTGGAGGGATATGTTGTGAATCTTTATACGTATATGTTTCTAAACTGTTGTATTCTGAGCATCTCTGCAAAAACAGTGATAATGTGTGAGGTGAAAGTGTTGAATGATGATGAAAGTATTTTCTTTTTGGGGATTTTCATTCTTTTTGGGTCACCCTGCTTCGGTGGGACATGGCCGACTTGTTAATAATATATATATATAAACAAGGAAGCTTTAGGAAAGGTAGGGGGTGTGTGGACCAGGTGTTTACAGTGAAACATATAAGTGAACAGTATTTAGATAAGGCTAAAGAAGCTTTTGTGGCATTTATGGATTTGGAAAAGGTGTATGACAGGGTGGATAGGGGGGCAATGTGGCAGATGTTGCATGTGTATGGTGTAGGAGGTAGGTTACTGAAAGCAGTGAAGAGTTTTTACGAGGATAGTGAGGCTCAAGTTGGAGTATGTAGGAAAGAGGGAGATTATTTCCCAGTAAAAGTAGGCCTTAGACAAGGATGTGTGATGTCACCGTGGTTGTTTAATATATTTATAGATGGGGTTGTAAGAGAAGTACATGCGAGGGTCTTGGCAGGAGGCGTGGAGTAAAAAGATAAAGAATCACACACAAAGTGGGAGTTGTCACAGTTGCTCTTTGCTGATGACACTGTGCTCTTGGGAGACTCTGAAGAGAAGTTGCAGAGGTTGGTGGATGAATTTGGTAGGGTATGCAAAAGAAGAAAATTAAAAGTGAAAACAGGAAAGAGTAAGGTTATGAGGATAACAAAAAGATTAGGTGATGAATGATTGGATATCAGATTGGAGGGAGAGAGTATGGAGGAGGTGAATGTATTCAGATATTTGGGAGTGGACGTGTCAGCGGATGGGTCTATGAAAGATGAGGTGAATCATAGAATTGAAGAGGTGAAAAGGGTGAGCGGTGCACTTAGGAGTCTGTGGAGACAAAGAACTTTGTCCTTGGAGGCAAAGAGGGGAATGTATGAGAGTATAGTTTTATCAACGCTCTTATATGGGTGTGAAGCATGGGTGATGAATGTTGCAGCGAGGAGAAGACTGGAGGCAGTGGAGATGTCATGTCTGAGGGCAATGTGTGGTGTGAATATAATGCAGAGAATTCGTAGTTTGGAAGTTAGGGGGAGGTGCGGGATTACCAAAACTGTTGTCCAGAGGGCTGAGGAAGGGTTGTTGAGGTGGTTCGGACATGTAGAGAGAATGAAGCGAAACAGAATGACTTCAAGAGTGTATCAGTCTGTAGTGGAAGGAAGGCGGGGTAGGGGTCGGCCAAGGAGAGGTTGGAGGGAGGGGGTAAAGGAGGTTTTGTGTGCGAGGGGCTTGGACTTCCAGCGGGCATGCGTGAGCGTGTTTGATAGGAGTGAATGGAGACAAATGGTTTTTAATACTTGACGTGCTGTTGGAGTGTGAGCAAAGTAGCATTTATGAAGGAATTCAGGGAAACCGGCAGGCCGGACTTGAGTCCTGGAGATGGGAAGTACAGTGCCTGCACGCTGAATGAGGGTGTTAATGTTGCAGTTTAAAAACTGTAGTGTAAAGCACCCTTCTGGCAAGACAGTGATGGAGCGAATGATGGTGAAAGTTTTTCTTTTTCGGGCCACCCTGCCTTGGTGGGAATCGGCCAGTGTGTTAATAAAATAAATAAAATGTGTGTATATATATATATATATATATATATATATATATATATATATATATATATATATATATATATATATATATATATATATATATATATATATATATGTATATATATATATATATATATATATATATATATATATATATATATATATATATATATATATATATATATATATATGTAAATATATATATATGTAAATATATATATGTAAATATTCCCAATCGTCCTTCAGAATGCAGGCACTGTTCTCCCGACCTCCAGGACTCAAGTCTGGCTGACATTCTTCTTTACCGAGATCTACTCGGGTCTATAGCTCAACCACCCAGCATCGTCTTGGGTTTTCCCGTTTCTTGGCCCTCCACATCCACATCCCTTCCCGTCTCATCTCAATCTCTTCTTTCTCCTCCCTCCTGCCGTAGATCACAAGCCACAGTAACACAACACACATCAACTTCCCACAGAACCATTACTGGAGAGGAGGACATAAGATAATGTCAGATTCCTAATACATCTGATCCATTACGGCAGAGCATGTCGGTCAGGCTGCCCAGCTCCACTAAAATTGTTTTCCTACGAGTAAACTGATTTCCAGAGCAGTCTTTAAAACAGATGCATGTATAGTGCATGCGAGACGTCAGGTGCCACAGAGACGTCAGGTTCCACGTAGAAGTCAGGTTCCACGGAGAAGTCAGGTGCCACAGAAACGTCAGATGCCACAGAGATGTCAGGTGTCCTTACAGGTGAGGCCAAGTGATTCCAGGCGGAGCAGAGGTCCAAGGGTCAGGTCATGGTATCGTGTGCTTAATATGTTGCTAAATTAATGTTGATACAAAATTATCTTTAGGGTGAGGAAGAAGGTGGAACCCACCTCAGCAACACCAAAGAACAGAACAGGGGAACTATATTTTGCCTAACTCACAGCACAGATAACCTCGAATCATCATTTAAGAACGCTATCTCACGTCCTGACCTTTCGATTTCACCTCCCATCATCACTTGACCTCATCTGCAACGATACCTGACCTCTCCCAGTAGCACCTGATCTGAACTTCCCCATATGCTTTCTAAACGACTAATTTTAATGTATTCCAATTACTTGATAAAAAAAAAAAACCTCAGTGAGCGAAACCTCCTAGTAATAAAATATTTCTTTGCTAAAAGTCTCCTTTTACCACCCGAAATCTCAGGAAAAAAGACAGCTCCGAAAATCAACTTACCCACAGCAGTTAGACCCATATTGGAATAATTAACGATATGCACAACACCCTACTGAAGTCTTCCAGTTCAGGCTGAAATAACAACACTAGGCATAAATCCAATCAATTAGCTTTTGTTCTCACTAGTAACGACCATT
>NW_027196852.1:0-76299 GCF_038502225.1 Cherax quadricarinatus
TATCAGGACCTTCACGGCAGAACCAGTTCACTGTTTCAAGTGCCAGCGTTACGGACACCTGGGTGTATTCTGTCCGAACAGAGTAATCTGCGGTGTCTGCAGCCAGCCCCACCCTACCGAGGAATGCATCACCAAGCTGAAGAATGCATCGCCACCTACTCCACGATGCCCGAATTGCAGGCAGAAACACCATGCCTGGAACCCTCGATGCCCTGAGAGGCTCACAAGAATTCGTGAGGCCTGGAAGACACCAACGACGAGACAGCATGCTACGGCAGAGCATCACCCTCAGCAGACGATGGGTGCAGAGAATCCTGCCATACTGCAGAACTCTCATCAGGCAACCCAACTCAATGCCCAGGAATTTCCGACCCTTGAAGACTCAACCAGGCGTCGTGAACAGGAGCATCCTCCCCCACTACGAAACAGTACATGGACACAGAGGGTAGATATAGGCTCAGAGTGAGGTGCAGTACTAGTGGTAGTAGTAGTAGTGATCTAAGCAGTAGTAGTAGTAGTATTTATACTTAGATCACTACTACTACTACTACTACTACTACCACTAGTACTGCACCTCACTCTGAGCCTATATATACCCACTGTGTCCATGTACTGTTTGTAACGGCTTGACAAAGTTCCTGGAGAGCGAAACGTTGCCACAATAAAATGTCACATTAGTTGCACTTGTGTCCTTTTACTTTACATATCGTCGGTAATTCTACCAACTTATATACAATAATTATCATCTTTAAGTTTTCATCTCAGATCTCTTTCACTGGTCCTGAAATTACCTGTCACATAAGAACCTTGTTAGTAATCAAGATTTCCTCACGTCTTTTTAATTAACTTTTTATGTGTAAAGTAAAAGGACACAAGTGCAACTAATGTGACATTTTATTGTGGCAACGTTTCGCTCTCCAGGAGCTTTGTCAAGCTGTTACAAACAGTACATGGACACAGAGGGTATATAAAGGCTCAGAGTGAGGTGCAATACTAGTGGAATTAGTAGTAGTAGTAGTAGTAGTAGTGACATAAGTTGTAGTAACACAATAGGGTAGAGCAATTAACTCGTACATGAGTAAAAGGATATAAAAGCTATTACTTGGGTAACATAAAAATAGGTTAGACAAATATAGACCTGTTTCAGTGTTCACTCTGTAATGTGCTTTGCGTAGTATTAACAGGAGAGACTATGTGATGGCAGGGTTTACTGTTTTCAGGAGGATTCTTGCTAAGACTTCAGAGATGGTGAAGCTGCCTTTGTTTTGTTTAATTCTATTCGAAACAGCGATTAGTGCTGACTCGAGGCACTTGCGTCTGCGGAAATTAGTTTCTTTGATCACTAATTGGGCGTCCCTGAATTTCATGAGATGATTGGAGGAATTTCGGTGTTGTACACAGGCGTTGTTCAAGTTGTCGTTCCTACATGCGTAAATGTGTTCATTGAGGCGGGTGTCGAGGTTTCTTGCTGTTTCACCTACATAAATCTTGATGAGTGATTATCAAATGGTATACAATACAGACAGGTTGGTAGATAAGACACATAGGCAACATTTAGGCCTAAATGTTGCCTATGTGTCTTATCTACCTACATAAATCTTGTCACAGCCTCCACAGGGTATAGTGTAAACTCCTGCATTGACTGGTTCGTGGTGCTTGGATTTTGTCCTGGTTAGATCCTGGTTATATTGAAGTGCTAGAAGCGATGGCGACTCTGGTGTTAGCTTGTGAAAGTACTTTAGAAACGTTCAGTACAACCTGGCTGTTGGGAAGAATTATAACTTTGTTGGGAGTGGTGTTGATGCGTGGAGAATTAATGATCTGAAGAGCTCTTTTCTTGCAGTCTTTGATGAAAAAGGAAGGAAAATGTAACTCAGTGAATGTTTGGTGAATATATGTACATTCCTCGTCAAGAAACTCAAGACTACAAATTCGGTATTATGCTCTTAGGAAAAACCCGATGATGGTGCCTCTTTTGGTCTTAGTATCTTGACTGGAATAAAAGTGTGTGAGATCATTTTTATTGGTAGGTTTTCGATAAACTTGAAATCTTAGGTTGTTGTCTACTTTGTGAATGAGGACGTCGAGGAAAGATAGTTTGTCATTGGACTCTTCTTCTAATGTAAACTGGATCGCCGGTTCAACTGCGTTGAGCGTACTGGGATTTCAATATTTCACTCATTTCCTTGTTGTCATCTGTGTAAGTCCCATCCTGTCTGAGTAAGGGCCCGATACTAGATGTGGTATTTGCCTTGTTTTTGGCATATGAAAAGAAATATTTTGAATTTCTTTCAATTTCACTAATAGCTTTAAGCTCCTCCTGCCTCTCCTGGTTCCTGTAAGAGTCATTTAGCTTAAGTTCGATAGTTTCCACTTCCCTGGTCAGCGCCTCCTTTCGTGTATCAGATATTCTAGCACTCCTGAGGAGCTCAGTGACTCTTCGTCGTCTTCTGTAGAGGGAGCGTCTTTTTCTCTCCAGTTTACTCCTGCTCTTCTTCTTTCTTAGGGGAATATGCCTAGAACATGCTTCGGCTGCCAGGAAGTTGATCCTTTCAAGGCACTGGTTTGGATCCATGTCATTTAAGACATCTTCCCAACATGTTTCGTTTAGGACATGGTTTACCTGGTCCCAGTTGATGTTCTTGTTGTTGAAATTGTATTTTGTGAAGACACCTTCACAGGTACATGCATTCTGCTGTTCAGGACCCCTATGCATGTACGTCTGGACTTCGATTAGATTGTGATCGGAATTAGTTGTTCAAGCAAACAGTTATATTGCCTTTTTGGGTCAGATGTTAGTTCATCTTAGTCTCAGTCGAGTCTAACCGATCACATTCAGCTCCTGGCGGGGCCAGGAGCTGAGTCTCGACCCCTGCAACCACAATTAGGTGAGTATATGTACACATATATTGCTATTGTAGTCAGCTGGTCTAGTGGCTAACGCGTCGGTCTGGAGTTTCTGACTCTCTGATTGCGGGTTCTAACCCCACCCGTGGTATGGCTTGTTTGCAATCGTGTCATTACGATTTCGTGAGTCATGTTAACTAAGGTGTAATTAGGACAATATAACTCACGAAAATTAACACCTTTCCTTTGTTAACTAAAGACAAACAAAAAAAATTAACGCCTTTCTTTTGTTAACCAAAGATCAAAAATATAAAATATTGGGATTAAGCGTACCTAAGTTTTTTTTTCATTTATTCTTGTTTATTTCGTTTTGTTTATATAAATGCTTGATTTTTGTTGTATTTAATACTTACTTTCATCATTAGTTTGATTTTTTTATTTGTATTGTTTGTCTTACGACGATTTCCTTCTTATTTTTCTTCTTTGCTTCATTGCTTATTGTTTCTTCTTGTATATTATTATATTTTGGTCTTTATATTTTGTTTAGTGTCAATTGCTGTTTTTATTTATCCTTTATCTTATATTGCTATGTCTGTCAGTTATATTTTGTGTAATTTTTATTAATATTTTATCATAATTTGCGTCCGGCCATGAAGTAAGAGAAGGAAGTAACCTCATCATTTTTCTTATTATCGTCCTTTTCCTCGTCGTTTTCCTTTTCCTCTTTTTCTTCGTCGTTTTTGCTCATCTTTTGGTTCATCCTCTTCCTTCCCTCTGTCTTCTACTTTTATTCCCTCTGCTTTTTTTACTGTTGTTTCTTTAGATTGTTGTACTGGTGTTGGTTCTTCTGCTTGCACTGCCTCCTCAGCGGGTCGTAGACATTTATCAATACGACGCAACAATTCCCGCAGTGATGGTCGATGTTTTGGGTTAGGATCCATAGCCTGACTGACTACGTTATCCAACCCTTTAGGCCAGCTCTTCAGTGCTTTCAGGACTAATGACATCACATACCCATATGAGAAAACATCAGTAGCTGGAGTGGATGGTTTCCAGCAAAGGATCTCTGGAGCACACCAAGGAAAGTCTTCAGGATCACCTTCCATGAAGATAATACGTCCTTTAGGACACGCCAGTCCGTAGTCAATTATGCTAACCTGAGGTTCCTCAGCTGATCCATCGATGATTATGTTATCCTCCTTTAAATCGTTATGGATATAACCAGCTTCGTGGATCTCCTGCAACTTCTTGCCAATCTGGATTCCAACATCAAGGAGGTTGTATGTAGAACCCTGTAAGATGTCCAGAAGGTTCTGGCTGCCCTTGTAGGACATGAGCATTGCAGAAGGATTGTCTTGAATTCCGTGAAGAACTGGGGCGCCACCGGCTCCTTTCAGGGCTTGAAGAATTTTGGCCTCCTTGAGGAAGCTTGAACAATATTTTTCTAAAGCTTTATCCTTTTTTTGTCGACATTTTGATGTCTTCAGAGCTGCTAGTTCGTCGCGGTAAGTCACAAGATAAACGTTGCCGTAAGATCCCTCGCCAAGGAGCCTCTCCTTGGTACGGATAAGATCCTCCACGACATCAGCATCCAGGAACTCCATTGTTACCATTAAACAACAACTAACCGTAGCTGTGTATATACTAGGAACGAGAATCACAAGTTTTGGATAATGAAAATTAATCTTTTCTCTGCCGAGATCTTGTTCAGTTACTTCCTGAGTTACTTACTGAACTGTCAAGTATAGAACACTGGGAAGATATATAGTGATATGAAGATACATAGCGATGTTAAGACCTGTAGTAATAGTTGTGGCGTAGTGATTGTGGTGTAGTGATTATTGTGGTGTAGTGATTATTGTGGTGTAGTGATTATTGTGGTGAGGTGGTGATTGTAGTGTAGGGATCATTGTAGTGCAGTGATTATTGTGGTGCAGAGATTATTGTGGTGAAGTGATTATTGTGATGTTATGATGGCTGTGGTGTAGTGATGATTGTAGTGATAGTTGGGTAGTGATGATTGTGGTGTAGTGATAGTTGTGGTGTAGTGATGATAGTGGTGTAGTGAGGATTGTGATGTAATGATTATTGTGGTGTAGTGAAGACTGTGGCGAAGTGACGATCGTAGTGTAGTGATTATTGTGGTGTAGTAGTTGTGGTGTTGTGATGATTGTGGTGTAGTGATAGTTGTGCAGTGATGATTGTGGTGTAGGGACTGTGGTGTAGTGATCATTGTAGTGTGTGTGTATATATATATATATATATATATATATATATATATATATATATATATATATATATATATATATATATATATATACACACAAACACTGATCTCTGGCTGAAGGAGACTCGAACCTACGAACCTTGGAACAAGGTACGCAGTGCGTTGTGGAGCGCTAAGGGCACGATGAGGCACTATGGACATCCTGGTCATCCACTGCATCCGATCCCATCTCCAGTCGTCTCGACTTTGTCTTGCTACTGGCCTCAGATGGCTCCGGACGAGAGAGTGAGGTCGACGCTGCGCAACTCTTCCTTACTTTAAACAAAGTTACAGCGCATGTCATCAGTCATCCATCATCAGTCACCATTCTCACCACACTGGACCAATACCTTGGCGTCCAGCTTGAGCTAGACGTTGATCCAAGGAAGCCAGCTTTCAGGGAGAATGGTAATGCACTGCGTACCCTGTTCCAAGGTTCGTAGGTTCGAGTCTCCTTCAGCCAGAGAACAGTGTTTGTGTATATTTCGCCTGCTTTTGCGAATTCTTTGCATATATATATAATATATATATATATATATATATATATATATATATATATATATATATATATATATATATATATATATATATATATATATATGCGTGTGTGTGTGTACTCACCTAATTGTGGTTGCAGGGGTCGATACTCAGCTCCTAGCCCCCCTCTTCACTGATCGCTAGTAGGTCCTCTCTCTGCTTCCAGAGCTTTCTCATACCTCGTCTTAAAGCTATGTATGGTTCCTGCCTCCACTAAATCACTTGCTAGGCTATTCCACTTCCTGACAACTCTATGACTGAAGAAATACTTCCTAACATCCCTCTGACTCGTCTGAGTCTTCAGCTTCCAATTGTGACCCCTTGTTTCTGTGTCTCCTCTGTGGAACAGCCTGCCTCGGTCTACATTATCTGTTCCACGCAGTACTTTGTATGTCGTTATCATGTCTCCCCTGACCCTACTGTCCTCCAGTGACGTCAGTCCGATTTCCCTTAACCTTTCATCGTAGGACATACCCCCTGAGCTCCGGAACTAGCCTTTTTGCAAACCATTGCACTTTCTCTAATATATTGACGTGTTTGACCAGGTGTGGGTTCCAAATGGTGATTGGTGATTGCAATATGGGCCTGATGTATAGTGTCCAGTGTCTTGAACAATTCCTTACTAAGGTATCCGAACGCTATTCTCAGGTTTGCTAGGCGCCCGTATGCTGCACCAGTTATCTGGTTGATGTGTTGATGTGTGTTGTAGGCAGGCGAGTTTATTCAGGCAGGGATGCACATGGCGGCATGTATGTGGTTCACCTAGGATGGTCGGAGAGAGGCGGATGCTGTGGCTTATTTTTGTTGAGGTCCAAAACCCTACTAAGTTCAGGCATACAAAGGTACACATGGGTGATCCCAACATGGTGATTGCAACATGGTGATTGTAATATGATTACATGGTGATTGCAGCATGGTGATTGCAACATGGTAATTACAACTTGGTGGTTGCAGCATGGTGATTGATTGCAACATGGTGATTGCAACATGATTGGTGATTGCAACATGGTGCTTGGTGATTGCAACATGGCGATTGGAATATGGTGATTGCAACATGGTGATTGCAGCATGGTGATTGGTGATTGCAATATGGTGATTACAACATGGTGATTGTAATATGGTGATTGCAACATGGTGATTGCAACATGGTGATTGCAACACGGTGATTGGTGATTGCAATATAGTGATTACATGATGATTGGAATATGGTGATCGCAACATGGTGATTGTAACATGGTGATTGTAATATGGTGATTGCAACATGGCGATTGCAACATGGTGATTGCAGCATGGTGATTGCAACATGCTGATTGGAATATGGTGATTGCAACATTGTGATTGGAATATGGTGATTGCAACATGGTGATTGGAATATGGTGATTGCAACATGGTGATTGCAACATGGTAATTGGTGATTACAACATGGTGATTGGAACAGTGATTGCAACAGGGTGATTGCAACATGGTGATTGGAATATTGATTTCAACATGGTGATTGGTGATTGCAACATTGTGATTGGAATATGGTGATTGCAACGTTGTGATTGGAATATGGTGATTGGAACATGGTGGTTGCAACATGGTGATTGCAACATGGTGATTGGAATATGGTGATTGCAACATGGTGACTGCAACATGGTGATTGGTGATTGGAACATGGTGATTGCAACATGGTGATTGGAATATGGTGATTGCAACATGGTGATTGCACCATGGTGATTGGAATATGGTGATTGCAACATGGTGATTGGTGATTGCAACATTGTGATTGGAATATGGTGATTGCAACATGGTGGTTGCAACATGGTGATTGCAACATGGTGATTGGTGATTGCAACATGGTGATTGGAATATGGTGATTGCAACATGGTGATTGGAATATGGTGATTGCAACATGGTGATTGCAACATGGTGATTGCAACATGGTGATTGCAACTAGCCCAGTGGATTACAGAGTTCGGCTGTCAGTGGTGTTAAAGGATATTCGAAAATCGGAATATTATCGGAATGTTATAGAAGATGCATAAATAATACAAGCATATTAATCGATACTGAGAATATTGGTAGGGAGTATGTAGGAATATATGAAGAGATACTTGCGAGTATTTCCTGTAACATTCTAAAAGCCGAGACGTACGGCTTTTAAAATGATAAACAAGTGCATTCATTCCGTATATGTATTATCCTTTATTGCAACGTATTCTCTTATGTCACATGACTGTTCTCAGATATTAGGAAAAGCTTAGGGCTGGCTATCATACCTCCTATTTTCCTGTTATCCGCTTTCTGTAAATTTGGTGGCCTTGTCTACCCCATATTGGGTGGGGCGGGGGGTGGAGGGGTGGGTGTTAAGAGGACCGGTGGGTGGGGCGGGGGGTGGAGGGGTGGGTGTTAAGAGGGCCGGTGGGTGGGGCGGGGGGTGGAGGGGTGGGTGTTAAGAGGACCGTTGGGTGGGGCGGGGAGGGTGGAGGGGTGGGTGTTAACACGAGATTAAAGGAAGTATTTACAGTGGAGGCAGAAGGGACACTGGGAAGACAAAACAAAGGAGTACATCACCAAGGGATAAAACCAACAAGTGTTGGATGAAATACACACAACCGAGGAAGAGGTGAAGAAGCTCCTAAGTGAACTTGATAACTCAAAGGCGGTGGGACCGGACATCTCTCCGTGAGCCCTTAGAGAGGGAGCAGAGATACTGTGTGTGCCACTAACCACAATCATCAAAACATCCCTTGAATCTGGGCAACTACCTAAGATATGGAAGATGGCAAATGTAGTCCCCATCTTTAAGAAAGGAGACAGAAACGAGACACTAAACTATAGACCAGTCACTGAAGTGTATAGTATGCAAAGTCATGGAGAAGATTGTCATGAGGATAGTGGTGGAGCACCTGGAACGGAACAAGATTATAAACGACAGCCGGCACGGATTCATGGAAGGTAAATCCTGTGTCACAAACCTACTGGAGTTTTATGACAAGGCAACTGAAGTAAGACATGAGAGGGAGGGGTGGGTTGACTGCAACGAGGCCTTCGACACAGTTCCTCACAAGAGATTAGTGCAGAAGCTAGAGGGTCAGCCACGTATAACAGGAAGGGCACTGCAATGGATCAGAGACTACCTGGCAGGGAGACAAGAGCGAGTCATTGTACGTGATAAGGTATCACAGTGGGCGCCTGTGACGAGCGGGGTCCCACAGGGGTCAGTCCTGGGACGAGTGCTATTCTTGGTATATGTGAATGGCATGATGGAAGGGATAGACTCAGAAGTGTCCCTGTTTGCAGATGATGTGAAGTTAATAAGGAGAATTAAACCATATGCGGATCAGACAGGACTACAAAGAGACTTAGACAGGCTGGACGCGTGGTCCAGCAATTGGCAAAGTCTTGAAGATCGGGGAAGAGCAAAGAAGACCGCAGACAGAGTATAGGCTAGGTGGCCAAAGACTGCAAACCTCACTCAAGGAGAAAGATCTAGGGGTGAGCATAATGCCAGGAACGTCTCCGGAAGCACACATTAACCAGATAACTGCTGCAGCATATGGGCGCGTGGCAAACCTGAGAATAGCGTTCCGATACCTCAGAATCGTTCAAGAATCTATACACTGTGTACGTCAGGCTTATACTGGAGTACGCAGCACCAGTTTGGAACCCACACCTGGTCAGGCACGTCAAGAAATTAGAGAAAGTGTAAAAATTTGCAACAAGGCTGGTTCCATAGCTATGGGGAATGTCCTACGAAGATAGGTTAAGGGAAATCGGCCTGACGACACTGGAGGACAGAAGGGTCAGGAAAGACATGATAACGACATACAAAATACTGCGTGGAATAGATAAGGTGGACAGAGACAGGATGTTCAAGAGATGGGACACAGAAACAAGGAGCCACAACTGGAAATTGAAGACTCAGATAAGTCAAAGGGATGTTAGGAAATATTTCTTCAGCCACAGAGTTGTTAGGAAGTGGAATAGTCTGGCAAGTGACGTAGTGGAGGCAGGAACCATACATAGTTTTTAAGACGAGGTATGAAGCTCATGGAGCAGGGATAGGGAGGACCCAGTAGCGGTCAGTGAAGAGGTGGGGCCAGGAGCTGAGTCTCGACCCCTGCAACCACAAATAGGTGAGTACACACACACACAAACAGGAACGTAAATTACAACACATATAATACTCTCGTCCAAGTCTAACAAGTATATAAATACAAATTCCCAAGCACATTTACTGTGTTTAATATTCTGAGTCTTATATCACTCACACTTGTGTGCACATTCTCATGCGCATAACTGCGCTGTCTCACACTTGTGTGCACATTCTCATGCACATATCTGCGCTGTCTCACACTTGTGTGAACATTCTCATGCACATATCTGCGCTGTCTCACACAGATGTAAAAATTCTATTATTTTACACAGGAAATGAGAGGGAAATGAGAAAATTCTTGAATATAAATAGCTTCCCATTTCTTTACATGAAATGGGAAGATGTATAGAAGCTACAATTGAAATAAACTTGTCTTGGATAAAGCAAAAAAGACACTTATGAACTGTCTTATGGATGGTAAGAAGTCACCAGAAATAATTACTGAACAATTAAAGTCTCTTCCACTTTCCCATTTTTCATGTGTTCACTTTTCTCACCTTCTCTATATTTAGAAAAATATTCATAATGACAATCACAAAAAATATCTCCGGCAAGAAAATAAGGACAAGAAACTGTGACACTCGACCTCTAGACGAAAAAGAATTTCAGGTGTGGATCCTACAACCTGGCTGCTACAACTCTTCATGTCAGGTGTGGATCCTACAACCTGGCTGCTACAACTCTTCATGTCAGGTGTGGATCCTACAACCTGGCTGCTACAACTCTTCATGTCAGGTGTGGATCCTACAACCTGGCTGCTACAACTCTTCATGTCAGGTGTGGATCCTACAACCTGGCTGCTACAACTCTTTGTTAATGTATCTAATACTGTTTGTTGTTTTATGTATTAGTATGTTGCTCCAGTGTTTCCCTATTTTACTGTGTTGTTTTTGTATGTTCTTGTGCTGTACTTGTGTATTGTTCTACTGTATGTTACTGTATTTTTATGTATTACTACACTGTTCTACTGTATGTTACTGTATTTTTATGTATTACTGCACTGTTCTACTGTATGTTACTGTATTTTTATGTATTACTACACTGTTCTACTGTATGTTACTGTATTTTTATGTATTACTGTATTATTCTACTGTATGTTACTGTATTTTTATTATGTATTAATGCACTGTTCTACTGCATTTTACTGTATTTCCATTATATATTACTGTGCTGTTCTACTGTATATTACTGTATTTTTATTATGTAATACTTAACTGTTCTACTGCATTTTTATTGTGTATTGCTGTATTATTCTTATGTCCTTAAGTTTATCTTTACTTATTGTCCTTAAGTTCAATCTTACTTATTGTCCTTAAGTTCAATCTTACTTATTGTTCTTAAGTTCAATCTTACTTATTGTTCTTAAGTTCAATCTTACTTATTATCCTTAAGTTCAATCTTACTTATTGTTCTTAAGTTCAATCTTACTTATTGTTCTTAAGTTCAATCTTACTTATTGTTCTTAAGTTCAATCTTCTTAAGTTCAATCTTACTTATTGTTCTTAAGTTCAATTGTTCTTAAGTTCAATCTTATTGTTCTTAAGTTCAATCTTACTTATTGTTCTTAAGTTCAATCTTACTTATTGTTCTTAAGTTCAATCTTGCTTATTGTTCTTAAGTTCAATCTTACTTATTGTTCTTAAGTTCAATCTTACTTATTGTTCTTAAGTTCAATCTTGCTTATTGTTCTTAAGTTCAATCTTACTTATTGTTCTTAAGTTCAATCTTACTTATTGTTCTTAAGTTCAATCTTACTTATTGTTCTTAAGTTCAATCTTACTTATTGTTCTTAAGTTCAATCTTCAGTCTTATTGTTCTTAAGTTCAATCTTACTTATTGTTCTAAAGTTCTCATTATCAATCCTATCATTTTCTTTGCACGTGCGATCGTGGTACTGTTGTGATCCTTGAAAGTGAGATCCTCAGACATTACTACTCCCAGGTCCCTTACATTATTTTTCCGCTTTATTGTATTACTACACTTCTTGTAAATTACATTACTGTTCTTCCGTGTTGCTTTAATTTTTTGTGTGTATTTACCGTTATTGCATGTTGACATTCTTGCTGTATTATTGAGGTAAGTTTGAGGTTGCATATTGTTATTGACACCAAACTTTCCCACTGTAACTTCCACAATAGTGTCTCTAATATTGACATTCATGTCACCCCATGACTAAAGTTCCCAAAACATTCACAACAAAAATTAGTGACAATGAAAATAAAGTCGTCCATCATAGCTCACGAAATCGTAATGACACGACTGCAAACAAACCATACCACGGGTGGAGATAGAACCCGCGATCAGAGAGTCTCAAAACTCCACACCGTCGTGTTACCCACTGGACCAGCTAGCCACAGTAAGATTCATCCAACTAGGTATATTTCTACACCATAGGAAGGTTAGCATAGGCACCACTGTGACCACAAATGCAAGTTTTTACAGACGAATCTCCAGCTAGCGTGGCCGTGACGAACTCTAGCTCAAGTCCCCTTAAAGCCGTTAACATGACTCACAAAATCGTAATGACACGATTGCAAACAAACCATACCAAGGACGGGGATAGAACCCGCGATCAAAGAGTCTCAAAACTCCAGACCGTCGTGCCTATGCTAACCTTCCTATGGTGTAGAAATACACCTAGTTGGACGAATCTTATTGTGGCTAGCTGGTTCAGTGGCTAACGCGACGGTCTGGAGTTCTGAGACTCTCTGATCGCGGGTTCTATCCCCGCCCGTGGTATGGTTCGTCCATCATAGTCTCGTTCTGCTGACAAGATTGTGTCAGCCACTGCCACAACCTGGCTAGTTTGTTTCATTGTTACTATCTTCTATACTGCTGTTTTATGCAGTGATAACTTGTTTTACTAAACATAATAAGTCATGTCCTTCACAACAAATCATTTATTTTGTTTTAGTTATTCTTGTCTGTTTACAAGAGAAAAGATGTAATGAAAGCAAGATATAATTATACAGACGAAATTTCTGTTTAATGTTTCAGTAGTTACGATAGTTTTAATGTTTTCCCAAATAAAGCTGAGGTCACTATCAATTTAGTAGCGACGGTAGTTTTAGTCTTCCCACAGCAGTGACGTCACTGTGGGTTCAGTGGGTTTAGAAGTTTCAGAAGTATTCTTCCAATATTAAGGATTACTTTCCAGCTGGGTTGGAGTCACTATGGTTACATTATCAACAGATTCCTAAGCATAATATTGTTCCCTATCAAAATATACCTGTTTACAGTAATCAAAAGACCTTCAAAGTAAGATGTAAAGTTGTGCATAAAACTAAAACGAAACTCTTGTGAATACTCGTTAGAAAGATAGTGATTTACCCTAAATAATTAATAAATAATTTAATAAGACTTTCTCTCTTAGTAATTCTTCCACAGCTTCATTTCTTTCACCATTTCTTTGCTAACATAAACAACAATGACCATCACAAACATTTAACAAAAGCTCTTTGAGAAAAAAAAAATAGTCTCTCAGTTCGGGAGACGTGATATTGGGACAAAAAGAATTTTAGCAGACAATTCTGAAGCCTGGACAACACGTCTTTTTGTTAAGGTCTCTGATAAACTTCTATTATGGGAGTTATGGTCAGCAGAAATCTGAATCCAAGATAACACTGCCTAATTGTATGCAATAAATTTATCAGATTACTTGGTTTTCATAGCAAAAAGTTTAAGTAACAGGTGTTCAAAAGTTAGCTTACAGGTCCATACATCACTAGTAAGATTTCACATAGAGTACGATAAATTAGACACATGTGCAACACTTCAGTATCCTTACTTTGAAAACATTTCGCCACACAGTGGCGTTATCAGTCCAATACAAAGAAGAATGGTGAAAATCAATAGGAGTTTTAGGTAATCAGTTCCTCAGCCTGAACTCGATGTAATCAGTCCATCAGTCTTGAAAAGAATACAGAATATGAGCGAAGAAAGAACTTACATGCTACTGTATGTCTGCAGTCACTTCTTCGTGCATATATTTTTTTTTTTTTTATTTTATTTAAAACTCAGGTACAAAAATATATGGGTACATAATCAATATGTAACAAGATACAGGCAGTGAACAATAATCAACTGTGACTACACAGTACTGAAGAAGCACATATATAATGACAGAACTGGCTGCTGCACTCAAATCAAACACCGCTTGTACGTACTGTGCTTCACATGAAAAGGTGGTCATATATATATATATATATATATATATATATATATATATATATATATATATATATATATATATATATATATATATATTATATAATATATACACAACCCACCCAGTAAAGCTTACACTCCCCCCCCCCATGAAAACGTGCCACTTTCACCTTAAATACACAGTGACAAAACTCTCATACATACACACTTGCAAAAGCATTAAAAACTTAAATGACAATATATATATAAACACAATCCAGCCAGCTAAACGGCTGACACTATAATACAAGGAATGTCTGAACCTGATGGCTCACATCCACCATAGAACACAATCCACCCTACCCTCATATACCCTATGGTAATAATTAATATCGTGCACGGTGGTGGGTTTAAGACACTACCGCTGACATTTCCCCCCCCCCACATGCCTAGTAACTGTGTCTGCCGTCACCACTCATAACCACCAACAGTCCTTGATAGTAATTAGCATCTTATAATATATCACCCTAAAAACACGCTACACACATAAACCTACCACAATAATAAATAAATTTACACATTATTCCCTCCTGCAGACAGATTATTTACACTGCCGGAGATAATCTATACATCACATCCTACAGAGAATGGACAACATTAGACATCTAAAATAATATGACATGTGTGTCACATGACCTGCTATTGCAGAGATTACTTAAACTCCTAACCCCCCCCCCCAAGTGAAAAACTGACCAGTTTCACCTGGCTATACACAAGATCAAAAACTCATTCACTTGAACATATATAATGAAAATGTGAAAAAAAACATCAGTAACATATATAAGCAAAAACACCCCAGGCAAGATCTTACATTATATACAATACCAAAACGTTCCACTAGTTAAAAAACAGGTATGAAACCTCATTATTATGACAAGTTACATTGCTCATATATAGGTAGACATGTATAATTACAGGTTAAAATCTGCTTATATACTAACATGCTTATGTACATCCTTACAAAACATGAAGGAATCCTTAGATAAATTATAATCATCGGTGTTCACAATAACACAAAGACATTACATTGAATATCACATTGATATCACCTCAACATTCTTTCCTCACACAATTCCACACACACTCACACAATCGTCCTCTGCAACACACACAACCCCCCCCCCTCCCCTGGGAAGGCCAGCCCGTTCATGCCCCTGACCGCTTATAAAGACCATAAATCCCTCAAAAGAAAGTCCCTGTAGCCCTCCGAGAAATCCCTCTCCCACCTCCTACCATATATTTCCTTGTTGCGACACTTTGTTCTATAAAAGGATGCTGCTATGGCCATCCTACGTTCCTCCGCCCCTTTGTCTCTCATTGCCCATGATATATACACAAAATCAACCATTAAGTAAGCCACTGCCCTTTGAACCTTTACCCCAACCCCACCTACATCTAAACTAAGCACTCTCAAAACCGACAACCCTTCCCCCCCCCCACATACCGGATTACTTTCCCTAACCATTCCCGCACAATCCCTAGGCTTTCACAAAAATAAACGACATGAAAAGCTGATTCGTCTACCCCACAAACCTGACACACCCCACCCTCCCTTATTCGCCTATTTCGTAAAACAACCCCAGACGGCAATATTCCGTGAAGAAATCTATACATTACCTCCCTCACGCGTGGCCGGATGCGTAACCCTTTTAATCGGCCCCAAATGTCTTCCCATACGTACATCGGGTACACTCCTTCCGTTGCCACTACCACCCTAGGCCATATCTTCCTCTCCATGGACCCTACCCACATGTTTCTCGGCTCTCTGACCATCATCAATAGACGCAACAACTCCTCACCATCTCTCAAATCTTGTCCCTTCCACCATCTCCGAAGATCTCCCTGCAGCATCCCCAACCCTCCACTCCCTTCCCCCCGAGCCCTTAGCAACCCATGTTTCACATATACACACTTCAACCTTCTTTCCAAATGAATTAACCCCAGCCCTCCCAAGGCCACTGGAAGTGTTACCACCTCTCTTTTCAACCAATCGCATCCCGAACCCCAGATAAAACGGAAAACTCTGCTCAACAATCTCCGGACATCCCCATACACCAAAGGGTACAAAGCTGCCACATGCCATATTTTACTGTGCAAAAGCACATTGACCACAATGACCCTCTGGTGTAGCGTAAGATGTGTCGGCCTCAATCCTGACAATCTTCCCAATACCCTATCTACCACACCCTTTGAATTATTCTCCCTCGCCATCTGAGCATTACCCATATACACAACTCCACAAATTTTCACCCGGTCCACGACACACCACCTCACCCCCCCACCCCCGCCCTCCTGCCCATCCCATTCACCCAATATCATGAGCTTAGATTTATGCACATTCACTGCCATACCTGTTGCCATCCCAAAAACGTCTATAACTCTCTCCAGACCCTCCAATCCCTCCCTCCCACTCACTAGGACAGTTGTGTCATCAACGTAACCTATGATACTGGGACTCCCACCTCGTATGTCCTCCCTTACCCCCTCCTGTATGCACCTTTCCACTGCCCTATAAAACGGATTCTGTAAACATGCAAATAATATTTGTGACAACGGGCAACCTTGCCTCAATCCCCTGCCCATTTTCACATGCAACCCCACCCTCCCATTTATCTGTACACACATCCCAGCTCCCCTATATAAAGTACGTGCCCAATTCACAATGTCCTCCCCGAACCCTTGCCACTCCATGATTCTCCACAGAGCCTCCCTCTCGACACTGTCATATGCCGTTCTCCAATCCAACGCAAATACCCCACGTTCCCCCTCTTGTGGACCCTCAATAAACCTTCTAATAACCCCATGCCCCTCATACATTGATCTCCCCGGAATCCCATATTGACCCCTCACTATTACCTTTCCAATGACCTTTTTTATACGATTACCCAAAATTTTTGCAAAAAGTTTGTAGTCTGCACACATGAGTGATATCATCCGGTAATCTCTCACTGTGCACTGACTTTCACCCTTTGGCACCAAAACTACTAGTGCTGTCGCCTGCAAAGGTCCCAACCCACCCCTCTCTTTTATGATATTAAATAATTGCACCAAAAAATCTTTTAATACTCCCCAATGCTGTATGTAAAACTCCGCAGGCAGCCCATCTATCCCCGGTGCCTTACCCCTGCTCATACTCATTAAAGCCGTCCACACCTCTTCCTCCACAATAGGCCCCTGTAACTGTTCCCTGTCGTCCCTGTCCAGCACACTCCGCACCCATCCCCCTGTCTCTCTTAAAGCCCCCTCTCTCACACCCACACTCCTCATATGTGCACTAAGCCAAGAATCAACATACCCTCCCATCCCCTCCGTTGTCACCAAATCTTGTCCCTCCCTATACCCCTCGATGTCCTCAAGAACTCTCAAACCCACCATTTCCATTGCAACGCGCCGACGCCCCTGCCCTCGCAGGACACACGCCGATGGTCTATCACCCCACATGACCTCCTCCAACCCCCCTAAAACCCTTGCCGCATCAAACCTCTCATTTTGCACTTCCATTAGGCGTTCCTTCACTCCTTCTATGTCAGCCACAGGGGCTCCCATCCCCCCCCCTTCCTCTCTCATAATACTCCCTTAACTGCCCCTCAAGATACCTAATAAGCCCATAAGCCAACTGATTCTCGTGCCTTCCCTGTCGGACATAGAACTCTCGAATCCTCGTCTTCGCCGTCACATCCCACCATCTCAAAACATCCCCATTGACTTCCATCCCTTCCGATAAGCCTTTCCACCATTGTGCAAATAGGACCCTCCCCTCAACTTCTTGAAGCAACCGAACATTCAATTTCCAATAACTCTTATACCTGTTCGGCCGACCCTCCCATCCTAAATCCACCAAAACACCTCTATGATCAGAAAAAAAGACATCCAAAACCCTTACACTCCGCACCACAGCTTTCCTTGTCACGTATATCCTGTCCAGCCGTGCAGCATACCCCTGCCTCACAAAGGTGTGCTGCACCTCCCACGCCGCCCCCCCCTCTACATCCACCAACCCCACCCCGGTTAACAGGTCCCTCAGAACGCCAGAACAATATCCTGCTCCCCTAGGTTCCACATCCTTGCGGCGTATAACGCAATTCCAGTCCCCTCCCACCACAGCTAATGCTGGAAGCGACCTTAAGTGATACACCAACACTTCACGTACAAACTCATTCTTCACTCGACTGTCCCCCTCCGCCGGACCATAAACACACACAAAAGACATCTTATCTCTTCCCCATGTCCCATCCACTCTTATAACCCTCCCCTCACCCCCCTCCTCACAATGATGTACAGTAAACGGGCTAGCCTCCCTCACCAAAATAGCCACTCCTCCTTTCAATCTCGTTGAGTGTGCCGCATATACAGTATACCCCTCAATCATCAACATACAACCCGGCTTGTGGTTGTGCTCTTGCACAAACACTACATCTACACCATACCTAATGAGCATCTCATGAAACCATGCACACTTCCTAGAATTTTTCAGACCATTAACATTTATAGAGAGACTCTTGAATTTGTCAATGGAGGTTTGCCTTTACGTATTGCACCACCTTTATCCCCCTTCCCCTTTATATGCCTTTGATCTTCAATCACCATTCTGTGATCTGCTTTCACATGCCCCTTGCCCCTGGACCCCCCAGGTCCATGCTCAACCACTTCAGCCCAAACCTTTTTGCCCGAACGCTGTGCCGGAGTGAGCACATCCACATCGTGCACGTCCGAGGGCACTCCCGCTCTCTTCCGTGACACTCGAGCCTTTCTCCCCGCCTCCACCTGGAAGCCATCCCCGTGCACTTCCGCCACCACCGTGCCAATTTGCAATCCAGCCTCAACCTGGGTCTCTGACATGCCTCCCCCCCCTCTCACCACCTGGAACCCCAGCAGCATCCCGGGCACCCACAAGCCCCTCAACTGTGACCTCTCCTGGGGTCCCTAACAGGTCGTGGAGGACTGAATCAATGGTAGCCTCCACGGCCCTGTCCTCACCCAGTGACACCACATCTTTGGTCTCCGGTGCCTGCCCGGCAGTGCATGTCTCTCTCGGAAGAGTTAAACACTCTTCCTCCCTCAAGGCCTCCTCGACCTCCACACTCCAAGCCTTGTTCAAGGAAACCGACTCAGGTCGTGCCAAATCCAACGTCTCAAGGTCCTCTGGTGCCTCCTTATGCTGCTCCATCGCCTGTGTACCCTGTTGTTTAACACACTGCGCAGCAATGTGATCATAGGCACCGCATAATCGACAGGTACGTTGTTGCCCTGCGTAAGTCACCATTACTTGAGTCCTGAAGTCTTCTAGGAAAATATAGGAAGGAATAGGATGCCTCAATGTCATTTTTAAGGAAAAACTTCCTTCAGGCATCCCAGAATACGATCCTTCCTTCCATTTCCCCAATGTCGCCATATGAACAGTCCCAAACTTCTCGAAGACAGCACGTAGGTCTGCCTCATTAGCCTCAAAGGGTACATTTCTTATCTTCACCCACGTATAATGGCGGGACACATCATGTAGCCTTACCGTCACTGCAGGATTCACTGGTACACAAAGATCTTGGAACCTGGCGACTATGTCCTCATATACACTTGCATTGAGAAATTTCACAAAAATTCTATATGCCCCGTTCAAGGCTACACCATACAGCTCTTCGTTGGCAATGTCGTATGTGTCCCTGATGATGGCAGGTAATAAAACTTGAGCTGAGTGGGCATGCACAGCCCCACGCACCACTTCTATGCCGACAGTGTTTACCCTTCTTCTTGCCTGCTGCGCCATTTTGAGAAAACCAAGTTGTCACCGGCTGACAGCAGAGGGCAGGCTCAGCTCACGTCCGCTCGTCCCAAAGGTTGAGCGACGAATGAAGAAATCTGAATCCAAGATAACACTGCCTAATTGTATGCAATAAATTTATCAGATTACTTGGTTTTCATAGCAAAAAGTTTAAGTAACAGGTGTTCAAAAGTTAGCTTACAGGTCCATACATCACTAGTAAGATTTCACATAGAGTATGATAAATTAGACACATGTGCAACACTTCAGTATCCTTACTTTGAAAACATTTCGCAACACAGTGGCGTTATCAGTCCAATACAAAGAAGAATGGTGAAAATCAATAGGAGTTTTAGGTAATCAGTTCCTCAGCCTGAACTCGATGTAATCAGTCCATCAGTCTTGAAAAGAATACAGAATATGAGCGAAGAAAGAACTTACATGCTACTGTATGTCTGCAGTCACTTCTTCGTGCATATTCTATATTCTTTGCACGAATGATGGACTTAATACCTGACTCCAGACTGAAGAACTGATTACCTCAATCTCTCTCTGATCTTCATTATTCTTTGTATTGGACTGATGAAGCCACTGTGTGGCGGAACGTTTCCACAAGATACCCAAGTGTTGCACATGTGTCTAATTTATCAGATCTTTGTCGGTTCTCTGAACCATTTATCAACACTCACTTATCAACACTCACCAGCTCAGTTTTGGTCACCATACTAGAGAATGGATATGAATGCACTGGAGAACATTCACAGAATGAAATCATAAATAAAATCCATAATATGAGACATGTTTCATACGAGGACAGACTGAGAGTCTTGAACCTTCACTCCAGAGACCTAAAATAAGAGGATATTAACATTTAGGTATATACGTAGAAGACAAACATAAACAAAGGCAAGACAAACAAAGTACCAAAGAAATTGAATCTGGAAAGAACTCAAAATAACGATTATAAATTGAATAAATTTGAATTTAGAATGCACGTAGGAAAGTACAGGTTTTCAGAGTTGTCGGTGAGTGTAACAATCTACCAAGTAAGATCATAGAGGCTAAAACCATCGAGAAATTTAAAAATAGGTCAGATAAAGGAGTGTGAAAGGTTTGTTAGTTTTGGAAATAGGTTGGAAAAATAAGAAAGTGGGAATGATTGCTTTTGAGATGGTCCTGCCTGGTATGGGCCAGTAGGCCTCCTGCAGTCTTCCTCCATTCTTATGCTCTTATTAATGGTACGAACTCTAAAGTATTAAGTTCTAGAAGAAATGATCGAAAAAATGAATCCATGAAATATTTCTTTACAAAGAGAATCTTTGTGGATCATCATGATGAGGTTCAGGAGGAAGTTTGTAAGTACAACAACTACTGTCAACTTTAACATTAATTATGATACCCAGAAAATGTAGCAGCGTAAATATAATTAATATAATATAGATAATCACGAAATGTTAATTAAAAACAATAAATACTATAAGCAAAGGAAAAAGAGCAAACACTAGAGTTTTTACTGAGATTATTATTCAAAATAATTTTTATAAAATTAATTTAATAAAACCTCGAGTATAAAAACCAAATGTATTTTTATTTATTTTATTTTATTGTGAGCTACATTTATGTTTTTCAAATTTTTATGTCTACCTACATGATTGTATTCTGAATTTGATATTATTGTATAAGTTATTTACAAAAAACTGAAATGAAACGGGGTGCTTCTATATATATTTGCTTATAAAGAAACAAGAATAACTCAAACATCATCATTGTGATGGTTATTAACAAGTGTAACTTTCATGTCATCTTTTACTTATAATATTGTTCAAAAACACCAGAACTCAGTATTATATAGAATTATAAATTATTTTTTAAGTACACTAGACAGTATCGCAGACAATGTTTATGACACAACTGTGAGTCACACACTGTGGCAAACACAATTTTTTTGTAATAAATAATACAGCTTAGCAAAAATTTATCATAAATATAAATGAATTGTTGAAAAAGACAGTTGTTGTTGCTAAGGTTCCATATGAACAGTACAGCAACATTTTTTGTTTTGTTTTAACAAGTCGGCCGTCTCCCACCGAGGCAGGGTGACCCAAAAAGAAAGAAAATCCCCAAAAAGAAAATACTTTCATCATCATTCAACTCTTTCACCTCACTCACACATAATCACTGTTTTTGCAGAGGTGCTCAGAATACAACAGCTAGAAGCATTTACGTATAAAGATACACAACATATCCCTCCAAACTGCCAATATCCCGAACCCCTCCTTTAGAGTGCAGGCATTGTACTTCCCATTTCCAGGACTCAAGTCCGGCTTTATAAAAATAACCGGTTTCCCTGAATCCCTTCACTAAATATTACCCTGCTCACACTCCAACAGATCGTCAGGTCCCAAATACCATTCGTCTCCATTCACTCCTATCTAACACGCTCACGCACGCCTGCTGGAAGTCCAAGCCCCTCGCCCGCAAAACCTCCCTTACCCCTTCCTTCCAACCTTTTCGAGGACGACCCCTACCCCGCCTTCCTTCCCCTACAGATTTAAATGCTCTCCTTGTCATTCTACTTTGATCCAAACCACCTCAACAACCCCTCTTCATCCCTCTGAATTTTCTGCATAATATTGACATCACACATTGCCCTTAGACAGGACATCTCCACTTCCTCCAACCGCCTCCTCGCTGCTGCATTCACAACCCCAGCTTCACACCCATATAAGAGTGTTGGTACTACTATACTTTCATACATTCCCTTCTTTGCCTCCATAGATAATGTTTTTTTGTCTCCACATGTACCTCAACGCACCACTCACCTTTTTTCCTCATCAATTCTATGATTAACCTCATCCTTCATAAATCCATCCGCCGACACGTCAACTCCCAAGTATCTGAAAACATTCACTTCTTCCATATTCCTCCTCCCCAATTTGATATCCAATTTTTCTTTATCTAAATCATTTGATACCCTCATCACCTTACTCTTTTCTATGTTCACTTTCAACTTTCTACCTTTACACACACTCCCAAACTCGTCCACTAAACTTTGCAATTTTTCTTTAGAATCTCCCATAAGCACAGTATCATCAGCAAAAAACAACCGTGTCAATTCCCATTTTGTATTTGATTCCCCATAATTTAATCCCACCCCTCTCCCGAACACCCTAGCATTTACTTCTTTTACAACCCCATCTATAAATATATTAAACAACCATGGTGGCATTACACATCCCTGTCTAAGACCTACTTTTACCGTGAAGTAGTCTCCCTCTCTTCTACACACCCTAACCTGAGCCTCACTATCCTCATAAAAACTCTTTACAGCATTTAGTAACTTACCACCTATTCCATATACTTGCAACATCTGCCACATTGCTCCCCTATCCACTCTATCATATGCCTTTTATAAATCCATAAATGCAATAAAAACTTCCTTACCTTTATCTAACTACTGTTCACTTATATGCTTCAATGTAAACACATGATCTACACATCCCCTACCCACTCTAAAACCTCCTTGCTCATCCGCAATACTACATTCTGTTTTACCTCTAATTCTTTCAATTATAACCCTACCGTACACTTTTCTTGGTATACTCAGTAAACTTATTCCTCTATAATTTTTACAATCTCTTTTGCCCCCCTTCCCTTTATATAAAGGGACTATACATGCTCTCCGCCAATCCCTAGGTACCTTCCCCTCTTTCATACATTTACAGCAACATATAAGTAAATAAAACCGCAATATACGAGACACAAACAAAGAGGCGAATTTGTCAAATTGCATAATCGTCTGTTGATATTTTTTTGCCAATAGAATTAGACTACCATAATGGTCAACTTTATCCCCAGAGAGTTGTTATTTTTTGCGTGCATTATTTATAGCAATATTTGTATTAATTTATATAGTGGAGATAAGTGTAGATGAGAGAAGACTATGGATACTGAGACGTATTCAGTGAATATTTTGTGAATTCTGAGTCAACACAATTGTTTTCGAAGATATAAATGTCAATTTGGGAGATTCAATTAAGGAAGATGTTGCAGAAAAGTGCACCAACATAAAGCAACGGTATATCAACATACAAGAATAGTAACATACAAGAAGAGTGAAGTAAAAAGCAAGAACACTATAGCACCTAATAAAAAGAGTACAATAAACCACAAAAGACAGCGCAGAAACACAGAACAACAACACATTAACACAAACCAACGGTAATCCAACACGCAACAACAGTACGAAATCATAGAAAAACATTACAGTAATATACTAAAACAGTACACTAATATGCTAAAACAATGCAATAATATGCTCTAACAGTACAGTAACATGTTGTTACACCAGAACAGTACAGTAACACACAAGTAATACAGAACAATACAGAAACACTCAAATACAATAACACTCAAATACAATAACACTCAAATACAATAACACTCAAATACAATAACACTCAAATACAATAACACTCAAATACAATAACACTCAAATACAATAACAATGCAGTGTCAGAGACATTAATAAGAAGGTCTGACAGCTAAGTTATAAGACAGGTCGCTGCTGTAAATCTTTTTGTCAAAAGGTTGAATCTGAGTTTGAATATTTTTTTTTCATTATTGTTTTATTTGTGTGTGTGTGTGTGTGTGTGTGTGTGTGTGTGTGTGTGTGTGTGTGTGTGTGTGTGTGTGTGTGTGTTTGTCTGTTAATATTTTCTATTAATATAGAAAGATAGTAGAAAAACCATACCCCCGGCCGGGATTGAACCCGCGGTCATAGAGTCTCAAAACTCCGGGCTGGAGTTTTGAGACTCTATGACCGCGGGTTCAATCCCGGCCGGGGGTATGATTTATTTGCAATCGTGTCATTACGATTTCTTGAGTTGATTCGCCGCTTGACCTGAGCAGAGTGCGGACGTGTGACTACTGCCCTCTGCTGGCCATTGGAGGAGACTTATATTTTCACAACATGGCGCAGTCTGTGAGAAGGCGTTTGCACACGGTGTGCATTGAATTGTTGCGTGGTGCGATAACGCCTCAGTCTGCACAAGTGCTTTTACCGCAAATTATCCGTGACACCTATGGTGTTGCGGATCAAGAACTGTATGGTGTGGCACTAAATGGTGCCTATCGTATTTTCGTCAAGCTGAGATCAGCTGGAGTGTATGAACGGCTGGTTGACAAGTACCAGGACAGGAGCGTGGATGTTAATTCAGCGATACGTGTTCGCCTAATCGACGTGTCTAAGCATTACACATGGGTGAAAGTCCGAAATGTGCCATTTGAGGCGGACGAGACTGATCTGCGGTATGTATTTGAACAGTATGGACCTGTACACCTGGCTATGGCTGGTAAATGGACGGATGGGGCGTATGCCGGCTTGCCGGATGGTACGTTCACGATCAAGATGGAGTTGAGGCATGCCATCCCGTCTTACGTCATACTGGACGCATTTAGGACACAGGTAATGGTGTACTACGCTGGGCAGCAGAAGACGTGTAGGTTATGTGGTGCATATGACCATATGGCGGCCCAGTGTGGGAGATGGCAGCGGAGAAAGGACCTAGGTAGTGAGATGGTGAAAGAGCCAGAGCCAGAGGTGGGTCATGCTGATGAGTCACCTGTACATAGAAGTGGCACTTCCTGGAGTGAGGAAGTGGAGCGTGAGCTGCCACTGGTGGGTACCAGCCCATCACTGTCACAGTTAGTGGGAAGTGAGGCATCTGCCTTGGAGAACGGGAAGACTGTGCAGATTGGTGACGTGCGGGTAGAGGGAGGCCTACTGGTGAACGTGCAGGAAAAATCCTTTGAGAAGCAGGTTTCTGAGGATCACTTGAGTATGGTGAGGAGTACTGTTCAGATTGAAGATGAGCAACTTGGAAGATTGGCGAACATGGCAGATGACTCGCCAGGAGTGGTGGAAGTGATTGAGGTGACTGCTGAGATTCACAGGGAGGCATCCAGTGAGTTAGAAATGGATGCAGAGTGTGTCAACCGTAAGAGGGCGGCGACATATTCCGACTCGGATGATGTTTTGACCCCGGCACAGAGACCGGGGAAAAAGCCGTGGGTTGATGTGGTGCGTGGGAGCACTAAAGGTACGCCTGGTCAGGTGTTGGATCAGGGGAAGCCACCAGTGGGCAGTGGAGAGAAAAGTGGACGAAGCAGACACACTGAAAGCGTGTCAGTGAAAGGTGAAAAGGGGCAGAGGGTGAAATCACATAAGTAGGTTTCCGGTGCATGACAGTGAATATTAATGGATTGTGTGCGAGTGAGAAGCGTCTGTGGGTAAAGGGATTTTTAAGACGTTATGCTATAGACATTGTTTTTGTGCAGGAACATAATTTCAAGCTGGGAAAGGAATTGGAGGTGGATGGGTACAGAGTGTTTGTGATGTATTCGGAGCGAATGAAGGGAGGGGTGGGAATCCTGATCCGAGAGACGAGCCCGTTTGTTGTTCTTAGGAGTGAAGGGGGGGGGGGGTCGTGTGTTAAGAATAGATGGGTGGTGGAGAGGTGAGCGGATGGCAGTCGTTTGTGTGTATGTGCCGGCTGAGAATGATGTAAGGGTAAAGAATGAATTTGTGAATAACGTATTGGTATATTATTTGCGGTCATTACCGTCAGTGACAATAGTTGGTGGCGACTGGAACTGTGTGGTGCGCAGGAAGGATGTGGAACCGAGAGGGGCAGGGTGTTTTTTGGCAGGTTTAGGGGATCTATTGAGAGGTGTGGGATTGAGGGATATAGTTGATGGAGGGGATTGCGAGATAGAGCACACATTTCATAGAAAGGGATATGCTGCACGATTAGATAGGTTGTATGTGACAAGGGGAGTGAGGGTGACGCGGGTGCAGACGGTGAATGTCGTTTATTCAGATCATAGGGCGGTTTATGCTGATTTAAATTGGGACGGTTTGCCTAAGAGATATTTGGGGTACTGGAAGCTGAATGTACGACTACTGGGTGAGGGGGTGGAGGGAGGGGATTTTGAAAGTTTGTGGGAGGACTTATGGGGTGGGGGTAAGAGTGCAAGCGATTTATTGGGGTGGTGGGATGGGGTTGCGAAGACGAGGATCAGGCAATATTATGTGCGAAGGGGAAAGAATGAGGCATGGATGACATATGGGCTTCAACAGTATTTAGAGGGGCGGTTGCAGGGTTGTTATCAGAGGGGTGCTGTGACAGGTGTGTATCCAATGGAGGAAATTGAAGCATTAAAGTGGCAGATAAGGGATATGCACAATGAGAGATTTGATGAGGCGAGGGTGCAAGGTGGGTTAGAGGAGGCGATTTGGGGTGACAGGCCGTCAGCCTGTGTGTTACGGGGTCAGCGGAGACGCAGGTTGGCAATGGAAATTGATAAGCTGGTAGTACACGAGAACTTAGGTGGGTATACGAAGGGTCAGGAGTTGAGAACTACTGAGGGTATGAGTGGTTTTATGGATAGTTGGTTTGGAAAATATTTGCGGAGTGTAGGAGTGAACGGTGAGGATTTAGAGAGATTGGGAGAGAATGTATCTTGTGTGCTGAGTGGAAGTGATCGTATGGCATTGGGAGGGGATATTGAAGAGGGGGAGGTATGGAGAGCTTTGGAGAATATGGCGAGAGGTAAAGCGCCAGGTATAGATGGGTTACCTTGTGAATTCTATGTGAAGCATTGGAGTGTGTTGAAGGATTTTTTAGTGAACCTGATGAATGTGATGAAAAGTGAGGGGAGGATGGGTGAGTTGCAGCGTACTGCAGTAGTAGTATTGATTCCAAAAGGGGAAGGCCCTACTACAGTGCAGAACTACAGGGCGTTGTCGTTGTTATGTGCTGATTATAAGATATTCGCAAAAATCTTGGGGAACAGGCTGAAGTGTGTGATAGATAGAGTTGTTGCGAGAGGTCAGTATGGGGTGCCTGGAAGGACGATGTATGAGGGACATGGAATAATAAAAGATTTTGTGGAAAGTATGGAGGGGGAGAATGAAAGGGGGGGAGGTGTCTTAGCATTGGATTGGCAGGCTGCGTATGATTGCGTAGAACGAAAGGCACTGTGGCATATCTTACGGAGGCAGGGTTTTGGGGAAGAGATGGTACGTTGGATTGAGACTTTGTATAATAGGGTAGGTGTACGTGTGCAGGTGAATGGGAAATTGGGTGAGTGGGTTTCAATGGGTAGAGGCATAAGGCAGGGTTGTCCTCTGTCTCAACTGTTGTTTGCTTGTATACAGGACCCTTTTTATAGGGCAGTGGGGCGATGTTTAGGGGTGGTACGTGGTGTGGAGAATGGTGGGATGGGAATAATAGGGTATGTGGATGATACAACAATTCTAATGAGCAGGGAGGAAAGTTTACATGAGGTGGAGGATGTAATTGGTGGTTTTGAAGGTGTTACAGGTTTAAAAGTGAATGTGGAGAAATCGAAATTGTTGGTCTTAGGGAATTGGGTAGGGAGGGCGCGATGGGAAACAGCTGTGCGTTGGTGTGTGGTGGATAGACTAAAGGTGTGTGGGATAATTTATATGGGGAATGCCGGGGAGGCACGGATGCTTAATTCTGGGAGGGCAGTGGATAGGTTGGTGGGTAGGTTAAATGTTTTGAGACCCTTGCATTTGACGATACATCAACGTGTAATAGTGGTGAATGTGATGTTATATAGTATGGTCTGGCATGTGGCAGCAGTATATCCGTTGGCAGGACCGGACATAACTAGAATGCTAAAAAAGGTTTTTCGATATATATGGGGTTCTGGGTGTGATTGGTTGGGTAGAAGTGTTGTTATGCTACCGGTCGACAAAGGTGGATTGGGTTTAATAGATATAAGATTAAGGGTTAAGTGTATATATTTGAAGAGGGGGTTTCTCCGAGTGGAAGGTCGTGTGGGGAAGGGTGTGCAAGCATTATATGAGGAGGCACGAAGGTGGTGGGTAGGATCAGAGATGAGAGAGTGTGAGGATGTGCTGCGAGCTTTATTGTATGTTAGAGATCCGTCTAGGATACGGGTAGGTGTTCTGGAGCGTGCTGTAGGGGTGAGGGTGATTGCAAATGTTGAGGGCATATACCCAATGTATGCATGGGGAGATATTTGGGTAAGGTTGCGGTTGGTGCGCATCAGACCAAGAGTGTAGAGATTACAGAGGTAATGTTTCGTTTCCTTCATGGAATATTGCCGTCTGGTGTGGTGCTTCGGGAGAGAGGGTTGATGGTGGAGGACGTATGTAGGGTGTGTGGGGATAGGGAGACAGCTTTTCATGTAGTATATTTTTGTAAAAATTTGGAGTGTATACGGGAGTGGATGGGTGGGATTTTGAGGAGGGTGGGTGGGGGAGGGATATCGGTATTAAGGGCATTGAGTTTAGATGTGGGAGGTGTGGAAGAGTCTGTGCAGCGTGCTTTGGTGTACATCATAACGGATTTTGTTTTCGTATCATGGGCCATGAGGGGTAATGGGGATTGGATGGTGCGAAAGAAGGTATTGGCTGCAACAATGTACAAAACACTTAGTCGTAATAGGGGGATATATGGAAGTAGATGGGAAAGGGTTTTTCCTGAAGGATATCGAAGTATGAATGTCAGAGGTTTGTTGGCGGAGTGAGGAAAAAAAAAAAAAAAAAAAAAAAAAGGGGGGGGATGTGTTTGGATTTTCAGGGGTTGCACCGGGCTCGTCTCAGAATTTGGGAATGTATGAGGAGTTCCATGATATGGTGTAAAATGGCAGCGTAGTTGTGGAGTGTGTTTTAAGTAAGTTTGTGGTGGTTTGTAAGGGAAAAGTTGTTAAGATTTTTATGGACATGGGAATGAGCAATATTTGTGTGCATGTGAAAAGTATACGGTCATACTCAGAATGGTATACTGATGTATGTTATGGATAAGTTAAATTTGGAATATGTTGTAATGTATTATCAGGATTGGTGGTTGTATTAAAGCAAAGGACATGCGGGCGTGATAAATATGTCTGTGTACCAAATGTACTGCTAATAATGAGATAATACAATGTGTGTGATTTTTAACATACATCAAGTGTATATAGCAGTATGTAAGAGAGAATTTCATGTACTCAGTATGGGTTGTATATTGGTATTCGGTGAAGTTCAAGGAATATTATTGACGAGTGATGGGTATATAAGGATGTGTTGATGTACAATGTGTTAAGTAGGGTTAGGATGGTGAGGCAAGAAATGCTGCGGTCTGTAGAATAAGAATATAGTCTCGTTTAAGTTAATGTTTAATAGTAATGACTATGTATATTTCATTATATGGTAGAAGAAGTTTGTTACTCAACACTGGAAATTATATTTGAAAAATATTACTAAATATACGTGATTGTGTAAGTTCGCTTGTGGGATGAATGTAGTGTATGGAAGTGAGGTGGGACGAATGTAGTGTATGGAAGTGAGGTGGGACGAATGTAGTGTATGGAAGTGAGGTGGGACGAATGTAGTGTATGGAAGTGAGGTGGGACGAATGTAGTGTATGGAAGTGAGGTGGGACGAATGTAGTGTATGGAAGTGAGGTGGGACGAATGTAGTGTATGGAAGTGAGGTGGGACGAATGTAGTGTATGGAAGTGAGGTGGGACGAATGTAGTGTATGGAAGTGAGGTGGGACGAATGTAGTGTATGGAAGTGAGGTGGGACGAATGTAGTGTATGGAAGTGAGGTGGGATGAATGTAGTGTATGGAAGTGAGGTGGGACGAATGTAGTGTATGGAAGTGAGGTGGGACGAATGTAGTGTATGGAAGTGAGGTGGGACGAATGTAGTGTATGGAAGTGAGGTGGGACGAATGTAGTGTATGGAAGTGAGGTGGGACGAATGTAGTGTATGGAAGTGAGGTGGGATGAATGTAGTGTATGGAAGTGAGGTGGGACGAATGTAGTGTATGGAAGTGAGGTGGGACGAATGTAGTGTATGGAAGTGAGGTGGGACGAATGTAGTGTATGGAAGTGAGGTGGGACGAATGTAGTGTATGGAAGTGAGGTGGGACGAATGTAGTGTATGGAAGTGAGGTGGGACGAATGTAGTGTATGGAAGTGAGGTGGGACGAATGTAGTGTATGGAAGTGAGGTGGGACGAATGTAGTGTATGGAAGTGAGGTGGGACGAATGTAGTGTATGGAAGTGAGGTGGGATGAATGTAGTGTATGGAAGTGAGGTGGGATGAATGTAGTGTATGGAAGTGAGGTGGGACGAATGTAGTGTATGGAAGTGAGGTGGGATGAATGTAGTGTATGGAAGTGAGGTGGGACGAATGTAGTGTATGGAAGTGAGGTGGGATGAATGTAGTGTATGGAAGTGAGGTGGGACGAATGTAGTGTATGGAAGTGAGGTGGGATGAATGTAGTGTATGGAAGTGAGGTGGGACGAATGTAGTGTATGGAAGTGAGGTGGGACGAATGTAGTGTATGGAAGTGAGGTGGGACGAATGTAGTGTATGGAAGTGAGGTGGGACGAATGTAGTGTATGGAAGTGAGGTGGGACGAATGTAGTGTATGGAAGTGAGGTGGGACGAATGTAGTGTATGGAAGTGAGGTGGGACGAATGTAGTGTATGGAAGTGAGGTGGGACGAATGTAGTGTATGGAAGTGAGGTGGGACGAATGTAGTGTATGGAAGTGAGGTGGGACGAATGTAGTGTATGGAAGTGAGGTGGGACGAATGTAGTGTATGGAAGTGAGGTGGGACGAATGTAGTGTATGGAAGTGAGGTGGGATGAATGTAGTGTATGGAAGTGAGGTGGGACGAATGTAGTGTATGGAAGTGAGGTGGGACGAATGTAGTGTATGGAAGTGAGGTGGGATGAATGTAGTGTATGGAAGTGAGGTGGGACGAATGTAGTGTATGGAAGTGAGGTGGGACGAATGTAGTGTATGGAAGTGAGGTGGGATGAATGTAGTGTATGGAAGTGAGGTGGGACGAATGTAGTGTATGGAAGTGAGGTGGGACGAATGTAGTGTATGGAAGTGAGGTGGGACGAATGTAGTGTATGGAAGTGAGGTGGGACGAATGTAGTGTATGGAAGTGAGGTGGGATGAATGTAGTGTATGGAAGTGAGGTGGGACGAATGTAGTGTATGGAAGTGAGGTGGGACGAATGTAGTGTATGGAAGTGAGGTGGGACGAATGTAGTGTATGGAAGTGAGGTGGGATGAATGTAGTGTATGGAAGTGAGGTGGGATGAATGTAGTGTATGGAAGTGAGGTGGGACGAATGTAGTGTATGGAAGTGAGGTGGGACGAATGTAGTGTATGGAAGTGAGGTGGGATGAATGTAGTGTATGGAAGTGAGGTGGGATGAATGTAGTGTATGGAAGTGAGGTGGGACGAATGTAGTGTATGGAAGTGAGGTGGGACGAATGTAGTGTATGGAAGTGAGGTGGGACGAATGTAGTGTATGGAAGTGAGGTGGGATGAATGTAGTGTATGGAAGTGAGGTGGGATGAATGTAGTGTATGGAAGTGAGGTGGGACGAATGTAGTGTATGGAAGTGAGGTGGGACGAATGTAGTGTATGGAAGTGAGGTGGGACGAATGTAGTGTATGGAAGTGAGGTGGGACGAATGTAGTGTATGGAAGTGAGGTGGGATGAATGTAGTGTATGGAAGTGAGGTGGGACGAATGTAGTGTATGGAAGTGAGGTGGGACGAATGTAGTGTATGGAAGTGAGGTGGGACGAATGTAGTGTATGGAAGTGAGGTGGGATGAATGTAGTGTATGGAAGTGAGGTGGGATGAATGTAGTGTATGGAAGTGAGGTGGGATGAATGTAGTGTATGGAAGTGAGGTGGGACGAATGTAGTGTATGGAAGTGAGGTGGGACGAATGTAGTGTATGGAAGTGAGGTGGGATGAATGTAGTGTATGGAAGTGAGGTGGGACGAATGTAGTGTATGGAAGTGAGGTGGGACGAATGTAGTGTATGGAAGTGAGGTGGGACGAATGTAGTGTATGGAAGTGAGGTGGGACGAATGTAGTGTATGGAAGTGAGGTGGGACGAATGTAGTGTATGGAAGTGAGGTGGGATGAATGTAGTGTATGGAAGTGAGGTGGGACGAATGTAGTGTATGGAAGTGAGGTGGGATGAATGTAGTGTATGGAAGTGAGGTGGGATGAATGTAGTGTATGGAAGTGAGGTGGGATGAATGTAGTGTATGGAAGTGAGGTGGGATGAATGTAGTGTATGGAAGTGAGGTGGGATGAATGTAGTGTATGGAAGTGAGGTGGGATGAATGTAGTGTATGGAAGTGAGGTGGGATGAATGTAGTGTATGGAAGTGAGGTGGGATGAATGTAGTGTATGGAAGTGAGGTGGGATGAATGTAGTGTATGGAAGTGAGGTGGGATGAATGTAGTGTATGGAAGTGAGGTGGGACGAATGTAGTGTATGGAAGTGAGGTGGGACGAATGTAGTGTATGGAAGTGAGGTGGGACGAATGTAGTGTATGGAAGTGAGGTGGGACGAATGTAGTGTATGCAAGTGAGGTGGGACGAATGTAGTGTATGGAAGTGAGGTGGGACGAATGTAGTGTATGGAAGTGAGGTGGGACGAATGTAGTGTATGGAAGTGAGGTGGGACGAATGTAGTGTATGGAAGTGAGGTGGGACGAATGTAGTGTATGGAAGTGAGGTGGGACGAATGTAGTGTATGGAAGTGAGGTGGGACGAATGTAGTGTATGGAAGTGAGGTGGGACGAATGTAGTGTATGGAAGTGAGGTGGGATGAATGTAGTGTATGGAAGTGAGGTGGGACGAATGTAGTGTATGGAAGTGAGGTGGGACGAATGTAGTGTATGGAAGTGAGGTGGGACGAATGTAGTGTATGGAAGTGAGGTGGGACGAATGTAGTGTATGGAAGTGAGGTTGGACGAATGTAGTGTATGGAAGTGAGGTGGGACGAATGTAGTGTATGGAAGTGAGGTGGGATGAATGTAGTGTATGGAAGTGAGGTGGGACGAATGTAGTGTATGGAAGTGAGGTGGGACGAATGTAGTGTATGGAAGTGAGGTGGGACGAATGTAGTGTATGGAAGTGAGGTGGGATGAATGTAGTGTATGGAAGTGAGGTGGGACGAATGTAGTGTATGGAAGTGAGGTGGGACGAATGTAGTGTATGGAAGTGAGGTGGGACGAATGTAGTGTATGGAAGTGAGGTGGGACGAATGTAGTGTATGGAAGTGAGGTGGGACGAATGTAGTGTATGGAAGTGAGGTGGGATGAATGTAGTGTATGGAAGTGAGGTGGGACGAATGTAGTGTATGGAAGTGAGGTGGGACGAATGTAGTGTATGGAAGTGAGGTGGGACGAATGTAGTGTATGGAAGTGAGGTGGGACGAATGTAGTGTATGGAAGTGAGGTGGGACGAATGTAGTGTATGGAAGTGAGGTGGGACGAATGTAGTGTATGGAAGTGAGGTGGGACGAATGTAGTGTATGGAAGTGAGGTGGGACGAATGTAGTGTATGGAAGTGAGGTGGGATGAATGTAGTGTATGGAAGTGAGGTGGGACGAATGTAGTGTATGGAAGTGAGGTGGGACGAATGTAGTGTATGGAAGTGAGGTGGGATGAATGTAGTGTATGGAAGTGAGGTGGGACGAATGTAGTGTATGGAAGTGAGGTGGGATGAATGTAGTGTATGGAAGTGAGGTGGGATGAATGTAGTGTATGGAAGTGAGGTGGGACGAATGTAGTGTATGGAAGTGAGGTGGGACGAATCATTTGTTATATTATACTGTGTTTAGTTTTTCTGTGGTGAGGTGTGGAGATTGTTATTTTCTAACCTTTATTTGTTTCGTAATTATTGAGGTGTTACGTATTATGTATTTGATATGAAGTTTAATATACAACAATAATAAGTGTGTAAAGAATTTTTGGATAATTGAGAATGTCTTCGTACATACAGTTTCATGTAAAATGTCAATACCTGTGACATTCTTTGGGTTATATTGCATATTGTGTTTATGGCTGCAATTTTGGATGTAATAAACCCACCTGTATATGAAGCTGTGGGCTGTCTTTAGTTTAGTTCTTATGTATAAGTTTATTGCTACGGTGGGGAATGTGGAGTTTTCTTTTGTTATATATAATGGATACGTTTCATTGCTTACATTGTCTACATGTATAACTATGTATTGCGTTTTTCAATAAAATATAAAAAAAATTCTACATTTGGTTTATCCAGGATTCCATAAAAAATTATTCTTAAGATTTTCACTGTTTCCTTTACATTGAATTTGCAATATAATTTCACTATAACAGTTGTGTAAGTAATTATAGACTTACGTATGAAAATGTGTACACATCTGTGTGTATATTAGTAGTGGTTGTGTACGTGTCAGTGGTATAGAGGTTGTATTGTGTAGTGGTTGTGTACGTGTGGCAGTGGTATAGAGGTTGTATATTAGTAGTGGTTGTGTACGTGTGTCAGTGGTATAGAGGTTGTATTGTGTAGTGGTTGTGTACGTGTGGCAGTGGTATAGAGGTTGTATATTAGTAGTGGTTGTGTATGTGTTAGTGGTTGTGTACGTGTGGCAGTGGTATAGAGGTTGTATATTAGTAGTGGTTGTGTACTTGTGTCAGTGGTATAGAGGTTGTATTGTGTAGTGGTTGTGTACGTATGGCAGTGTTATAGAGGTTGTATATTAGTAGTGGTTGTGTACTTGTGGCAGTGTTATAGAGGTTGTATATTAGTAGTGGTTGTGTACGTGTGTCAGTGGTATAGAGGTTGTATTGTGTAGTGGTTGTGTACGTGTGGCAGTGGTATAGAGGTTGTATATTAGTAGTGGTTGTGTACGTGTGTCAGTGGTATAGAGGTTGTGTAGTGGTTGTGTACGTGTGGCAGTGGTATAGAGGTTGTATATTAGTAGTGGTTGTGTACGTGTGTCAGTGGTATAGAGGTTGTATTGTGTAGTGGTTGTGTACGTGTGGCAGTGGTATAGAGGTTGTATATTAGTAGTGGTTGTGTACGTGTGGCAGTGGTATAGAGGTTGTATTGTGTAGTGGTTGTGTACGTGTGGCAGTGGTATAGAGGTTGTATATTAGTAGTGGTTGTGTACGTGTGTCAGTGGTATAGAGGTTGTATTGTGTAGTGGTTGTGTACGTGTGTCAGTGGTATAGAGGTTGTATTGTGTAGTGGTTGTGTACGTGTGTCAGTGGTATAGAGGTTGTATTGTGTAGTGGTTGTGTACGTGTGGCAGTGGTATAGAGGTTGTATTGTGTAGTGGTTGTGTACGTGTGGCAGTGGTATAGAGGTTGTATTGTGTAGTGGTTGTGTACGTGTGGCAGTGGTACAGAGGTTGTATTGTGTAGTGGTTGTGTACGTGTGTCAGTGGTATAGAGGTTGTATTGTGTAGTGGTTGTGTACGTGTGTCAGTGGTATAGAGGTTGTATATTAGTAGTGGTTGTGTACGTGTGTCAGTGGTATAGAGGTTGTATTGTGTAGTGGTTGTGTACGTGTGGCAGTGGTATAGAGGTTGTATTGTGTAGTGGTTGTGTACGTGTGGCAGTGGTATAGAGGTTGTATTGTGTAGTGGTTGTGTACGTGTGGCAGTGGTATAGAGGTTGTATTGTGTAGTGGTTGTGTACGTGTGGCAGTGGTATAGAGGTTGTATTGTGTAGTGGTTGTGTACGTGTGGCAGTGGTATAGAGGTTGTATTGTGTAGTGGTTGTGTACGTGTGTCAGTGGTATAAAAGTTGGATTGTGAGATACTCTGTATGTAAGAAAAAATTGTGATTTCTCAGGTGACTTTTCGCACTGGTTGTTTTGCATATTGTGATTTAACCTGTTTAATGTGGTCTTATTGCATATCACAATATATTATCACTTTTCTAATCTTAGTGTGGTAAGTGGACTGTACTGTGTCAAGTATTGGTGGTAAGTGGACTGTACTAGATCAAGTGGTGGTGGTAAGTGGACTGTACTATGTCAAGTGGTAATGGTAAGTGGACTGTACTATGTCAAGTGGTGGTGGTAAGTGGATTGTACTATGTCAAGTGGTGGTGGTAAGTGGACTGTACTATGTCAAGTGGTGGTGGTGGTAAGTGGACTGTACTAGGTCAAGTGGTGGTGGTAAGTGGACTGTACTAGGTCAAGTGGTGGTGGTAAGTGGACTGTACTAGGTCAAGTGGTGGTGGTAAGTGGACTGTACTAGGTCAAGTGGTGGTGGTAATTGGACTGTACTAGATCAAGTAGTGGTGGTAAGTGGACTGTACTAGGTCAATTGGTAGTGATAAGTGGACTGTACTGTCAAGTGGTAGTGGTAAATGGACTGTACCAGGTCAAGTGGTAGTGGTGGTGGAGGCAAACAATATACACAGCTTCAAGAATAGATATCATCTGTCCCTGTAGACCAAAAATCAACAAAACCGGTTAAAAAAGTTATGAAGTGGGTCCAGGAGCTATGAATCAACCGCTGTAAAAACTGTTTTATTAAGTAATTAGAAGACAACTTAAGAGTCTTGTCTGTGTTTTTATCTTCACTCACCAGCGTTAACTTTTATATACCAGTGTTGTTCAGGGCAGTGTTGTTCATGGTAGTGTTCATGGTAGTGTTGTTCATGGCAGTGTTGTTCATGGCAGTGTTGTTCATGGTAGTGTTGTTCATGGTAGTGTTGTTCATGGCAGTGTTGTTCATGGCAGTGTTGTTCATGGCAGTGTTGTTCATGGCAGTGTTGTTCATGGTAGTGTTGTTCATGGCAGTGTTGTTCATGGCAGTGTTGTTCATGGCAGTGTTGTTCATGGCAGTGTTGTTCATGGCAGTGTTGTTCATGGCAGTGTTGTTCATGGCAGTGTTGTTCATGGCAGTGTTGTTCATGGCAGTGTTGTTCATGGCAGTGTTGTTCATGGTAGTGTTGTTCATGGTAGTGTTGTTCATGGCAGTGTTGTTCATGGCAGTGTTGTTCATGGCAGTGTTGTTCATGGCAGTGTTGTTCATGGCAGTGTTGTTCATGGCAGTGTTGTCCATGGCAGTGTTGTCCATGGCAGTGTTGTTCATGGCAGTGTTGTTCATGGCAGTGTTGTTCATGGCAGTGTTGTTCATGGCAGTTTTGTTCATGGCAGTGTTGTTCATCGCAGTGTTGTTCATCGCAGTGTTGTCCATGGCAGTGTTGTTCATGGCAGTGTTGTTCATGGCAGTGTTGTTCATGGCAGTGTTGTCCATGGCAGTGTTGTTCATGGCAGTGTTGTTCATGGCAGTGTTGTTCATGGCAGTGTTGTTCATGGCAGTGTTGTTCATGGCAGTGTTGTTCATGGCAGTGTTGTTCATGGCAGTGTTGTCCATGGCAGTGTTGTTCATGACAGTGTTGTTCATGGCAGTGTTGTTCATGGTAGTGTTGTTCATGGCAGTGTTGTTCATGGCAGTGTTGTTCATGGCAGTGTTGTTCATGGCAGTGTTGTTCATGGTAGTGTTGTTCATGGCAGTGTTGTTCATGGCAGTGTTGTTCATGGCAGTGTTGTTCATGGCAGTGGTGCTCATGGCAGTGGTGCTCATGGCAGTTCTGTTCATGGCAGTGTTGTTCCTGTGAGTGTTGTTCCTGTGAGTGTTGTTCCTGTGAGTGTTGTTCCTGTGAGTGTTGTTCCTGTGAGTGTTGTTCCTGTCAAGTGTTCTTCATGTCAGTGTTCTTCATATACAACATTGACAATTATTTTCAAAGGAAAGACCAGTGTTCTTCATTATACTTTCAGACTACTTGGGCCGTACGGACACTTTTCCTACCATCCGTTGTTACATTAGGTCTAAATGGTTCACAGGTTGGTCTGAAGCCATACTAGCTCCCATCACTTCTTGCTCCGTACTAATAGGTAATGTAAAAGGTGCCATTCTTCCTTCTGAGGTTGACCTTTCATCACCAAAGATGGATATAAGTGTTTCAGATCCTCTTCCTGTGGAGTCAGAGAAGCCGCTCGAAAGTTCAGATGAGACAATGTCTCGTGAGATTCATGTGGGATTAAAAACCAGTGATGCTACTCTCGAAAGCGAGGTAGTAGGATCACCGGTTCACTTGTTAGATGAAAGTGAAGATATCACTCCGATACCATAAATGTCTTGACTAGGGCTCAGACCAAAGCCCAGGCTTCTCATACTGTCCATCCTTTGATTTTCCCTGACTTTAAGCCTTTAGATATATCGAAGGACTCCTTTGTCAAGTTACAACGTAATTGCCCTTCTCTTCAGAATTGCCATAATGCCGCTAAACAAAATCAAGTTATCCAAAGGAAAAACTTTTCATATAAATTTGAATATATAAAAGGTATCTTGTACAAGTCAGTATTCAAATTAAATTCAGATGAGATTGACTATTCCATCTTAGTTGTTCCAAGTCAATGCAGAGAGACTGTTCTTAAAATGGCTCATGACCTGCCAGTGGCCGGACATTTCTCGCATCGTAAAACCTTAAATAAAATTAGGGAAACCTATTTTTGGCCAAAAATGTCCTCAGATATCACTACCTATTGTAGATCGTGTAAAGTTTGCCAACTGTCATCCTCCCGAGGTACCAGGCGAGTACCTATGGTCAAAATGCCTATCTTTACGGTACCGTTTGAAAGAGTAGCTATTGACATCGTTGGTCCTTTATCTCCACTTTCATCTGGGGGACATAGATATATATTAACATTAGTTGATTATGCTTCGAGTTTCCCTGAAGCCATACCCTTGAAAACCATAACTACTACAGAGGTGGCTGAAGCCCTTTTGTCCATCTTCTCCAGAGTGGGCATCCCTAGAGAAATTTTGTCTGACCGTGGGACACAATTCACATCTGACTTAATGCAACATCTATACCAACTTCTGGGAGTGAAGCCTCTCTTCACAACACCCTATCATCCCAGCTGTAATGGGAGGATTGAGCGCCAGCATTCGATTCTCAAGTCCATTTTAAGGAAACTTTCCTCCCTTAAACCTAAGGAGTGGCATCGTTACCTACCCTGTGCTTTGTTTGCCATGAGGGAAGTTCCCAGTGACTCTTTGGGGTTTTCACCTTTTGAACTTCTCTATGGTAGACAGGCCAGAGGCCCATTGTCCATCCTTCATGACTTATGGACTAATGAGGAGGTAAATGCTGAGATTCAGTCTTCTTACCAGTTTCTCCTTGACCTTAGATCCAAACTTGAGGAGACCTCTGACATAGTTTCGAAAAACCTAAGCTTGTCAATGGACCAGTACAAAACATATTTTGATTCCAAAAGTCAGAGGAGAAGTTTTAAAGTAGGAGATGAAGTTCTTGTACTTTTGCCTATTAAGTCAAATAAATTATTAGTAGCATGGAAAGGTCCATATAAAGTATTAAAAATTTGTGGGAAAGTTGACTACCTCATAGAAGTCAAGGGGAAACCTAAGCTTTATCATATCAACATCCTTAAGAAATATTACCGAAGAAATTCGGTTAACTGCCTTAACAACTCTTAGTTTTTCCACACGAACTTGATAAGGCAACTGAAGAATGTAAAGTGTGCGTAATTGACACCTCTAACTTAGACTATGATGAAGAACTACATGACTTGGTGACTCTTGACCACTCGGATGCAACCAACATTAATATTAATGAATCTTTGGATGACCATAAGAGACATGAACTACTTCAATGTGTGAGTAACTTTTCAGACGTCTTTACTGATATTCCAGGTGTTACCTCCACGGTAGTCCATAAGATTGACTTAGTGACGGACAATCCTATCAAACGAAAATTATACCCAGTTCCAGTTCACCTTAGGGATGCATTTGACCGAGAGGTAGACAAATTATTAAAACTAAAGATCATTGAACCTTCAGTATCTTCATATTGTTCACCAGTAGTCATGGTTAAGAAGGAGGATAATTCATATAGACTTGCTATTGACTTCAGAGGCCTTAATGCTATAACTCGGTGGGATGCTGAGCCTATGCCCTTAATAGATAGCGATCTACACAAATTTTATGACTCTTCCTTCTTTTCAGAGATTGATATTGCGCAGGCATATCATCAAGTAATGTTAGATCCTTCTTCTAAGCAGTACACCGCTTTTCCTACACACCAAGGACTGATGCAATATGCCCTTCGGTTTGGTAACTGCCTGTGCTATCTACGTGAGACTGATGAGAAAGGTCTTGGGTAATATGCCAAATGTTTCAGTTTATTGATAACATTTACGTAATGACATCCACGTGGGGCGAACATATCCAAACATTAACATCAGTTTTGCGTAGGTTACGCTCACATGGCCTCACTGCCAAGCCGAAGAAATGCTTCCTTGGGTATAACAAGATTAGATATCTTGGACTGATACTTTCTAATAACTCTCTGCAGCCTCTCCCCAGTAAGATCAAAGCTTTATTAGAATTTAAATTCCCCAAAACCAAGAAGCTCATGCGTAGCTTTCTTGGTTCTGTAAATTTTTATGCACGGTTTATCCCGAACCTTACTGATCTTACAGGCATCTTATCCGACTTCCTTAAAAAGTCTGTGAAGGAACCTCTTGAACTTTCTGACGTAGCTCGGGAAAAGTTTAATGAGATTAAAAGTATCTTTTCGAAAGACCCTATACTTAAGATTCCAGATATTAATAAAACATTTTGCTTAAGAACTGATGCCTCCAATACTGGCTTAGGTGCGGTGTTACTACAATACCATGATGGTACTCCCTTCCCTGTATGCTTCCTAAGCCGGAAACTCCTTCCCGCAGAAACAAGATACTCCACAATAGAAAAGGAATGTTTAGCCCTTGTGTGGGGTATCTCCAAACTTAAATTTTATTTGCTGGGAAAAGAATTCATTTTAGAAACGGACCACAAACCTTTGATATACCTAGAAACTTTTAAGGGAACCAACAGTCGCCTCTTGAGGTGGACATTGGCACTCCAGGCTTTTAAGTTCCATATTGTGTATATCAATGGTTCATCCAATTATTTCTCTGACTGGTTAAGTCGTGACAGTCAGTAGAAGATTTGTTGCCTTACGCGACTTCCACATGTTAGAACTTTTTCCTCGCCTATTCTTTTTATACTCCTTGACTATAAGTCTTGGTAAGGTGGAGTGTGAGGGAAAAGTTCAATAGATAGGAGTAGCGAGGGAGTATATAGTAAGCTTCCGCCTTTTTTCCCCCTCCCCAATAGTTTCATTGCCGGCTACTTGTTAAGGTAGGGTAAGTCAAGCTCCCGCTATTCCCGCCTTTTTCCCCCACCCCGAAAGTGATAGTTTGACTGTCGGCTGCTTGTTAAGATAAGGTCAGTCTAGCTCCCGCTATCCCTTCCCCTCCTCCTTTCCCCCCCCCCCGAAAGGTGACGTGTGGGGCTCTGGTCCAAACAGTAATCACTAGACTCACAGCTCCCAGCACCACTCTTGGATGACAGAGAGGGTCACCTGTCAATCAACGAGAAGAACTGTTGGAGATGGACTAACGTCCTGAGACTTCCCCTTTCTGGATTTAATTACCTGTGCACCTGTATGAAATTGCAGGACATAACCCCTCATCATTGCAACGGTAAAGAACCTGCTTTCCTGTCATCGGGATATAATACTTAAGGTTATACTGTGAAGAACTAGCCAGTGGGTCGTAACCAACACCTGCGACCCCCCCCCCCATCATCAGCAATGGCTACGATTTCAACAACACAGTGTCACCAACACCAGACACCCCTATATATATTAGCGTTGGATTCAGTTATCATTTATATTTTTCATTTTTCATTTTCTTTAATGTAGGATTAATATTTCATATTTAAGTGTTTTATATTTTCTATATAATAAAGTGTTTATGTTTGTCTGTTATTATTTCTTTTTCTATTCATTAATTTTCCTGAGGAGGAGCCAGCCTTGGTAATACTGTCTGAAGTTATTACAGGGCTGAGTAAGCCTTCACACCCAACCTACCATTAATTTGCACCTGAATCGTGGCTTCTGCATACAAGGTCTTCACCCATTTTATTATTCCCTCCCCAAAACCCATAAGCCTTAAAGTGTCAACCATGTACTCCCTATTCACACCGTCATAAGCATTCTCCCAATCAATGCCCAAAATTCCACCTCCCTTACAACCCTGCAAAAATTCCCTAATACGACTATGTCCATCCCTCATACTACGACCCGGAATCCCCAACTGACCCTTGTGCACAATACCACCTATCACCCTCTTCATCCTGTTCCCTAGAATCTTCGCAAAATCTTATAATCCGTACACATTAAAGATATGGCCCTGTACGTGCTCAGTGTTCTTCCCTCACTTTTTTTCTTTACAAGCACGACCACACTCGTCCTTTGGGACATTCCCAATTTCCCTTCCTTCAGCATAGAATTCAATACCTGAACCAAACAAACATTTATGGTTTCCCAATGCACTCTATAAAAATCATTGGAAAGCCCGTCGATTCCTGGTGCTTTCCCCTTACTTAAATTGAACACCGCCTCTTTCACTTCTTCCATACTTATTATTCCCTCCAATCCCCCTCTGTCCTCCCCACCTTTCCCCAAGGCCTTCACCCCTCCTCTTTCTTTATTAACTATCCCCACGTTACCCTTTTCCCATTTCCTTTTAAACCAAAAATCCGCATAATTACTTATTCCCTCGGTTGTCACCAACATTTGCCCCTCAGTATAACCTTCTAAATCGTCACTAACCTCTAAAAGTATTATAGTGGACTCCTGTTGTCGAACGCGAAAACTTCTTAACACACTACCCGACGGTTTATCTCCCCATAGCACGGCATCCATACCTGCCCTTACTCTTAATTCATCAAATCTTTCATTATGTATTTCCCTTAGTCTCTCTCTTAGCCCTGATATTTCTTCAAAAGACTTCCCCTCCTCTCTTACATAACACTCATTGAGCTGCTGCTCCAAATAATTCTGTAAACCATACCTCCACCTCGCCTCCTCCCTTCCTTTATATTTATAAAACCCCGCGATACCAGGTTTAGCCTCATTTTCCCACCAATCCAAAATACTCCCTACCCCATCCCTTGCCCTCCACAATTGTCTCCACCAGTCTCTAAACTCTTCATTCACCATCTCACTCATTACCAACCTCGCATTTAACTTCCAGAAACTTGAATATATTTTTACCACTCCCTCCCAATCCAGCTCTACCAAAACTGTCCTATGATCCGAAAACCCTACATCCACTGTTTTTACCCCTCCTACACTAACTGCTCCCGTTATATAAATCCTATCTAACCTCGCTGAATCTCTCCTAACAAAAGTGAAATCCACTCTCCAAGCCTCACTTCCCTCCACATCCCTCACCCCTGCATCCTGTAAAACATTGCGTAACGACCGTAATACACAACCCGCCCCCCTGGGCTCCCCGCCCCCCCCCCTTATAACACAGTTCCAGTCCCCCCCCCCAACTACAGTGACTAGAGGTAAGCCCCTTAAAAAAAACACCAAAACGTCTCTCACAAAATCCTCTTTTACCTTGATTATATTCTCCACTGGCATATAAACCCCAATGAAACATACTCTAGATGCTCCCCACTCACCAGCCACCCTCACTACCCTTCCCCCCCCCCTTCTTCCCACTTTATAATAAGTAAGGGACTATTTTCCTTCACAGCCACTGCCACTCCCTCTTTTAACCTAACAGACCCACTTACATACAATTTATAACCTTTTAATGCCAAAGCACAGCCTATCTTATAATTATGTTCTTGTATAAAGCATACATCCACATTATATCTCCTCAAAAACCATTCCATCCATACTCGTTTCACTTCATTCCTCAATCCATTTACATTTACAGTTACTACCTTGAATTATTTTAAAAGTGGTGGTTTACCCTTTCGTCGTGGCACACACCCTCCTATACCGTCCTGCTGTATTGCGTCTTTCTTGACAGCTTGCTTATTCACCCCCCCCCTATCCCTTCGTTATCCCTAGAACCATTAAACCCTTCATTACCCCTTCCCTCTTTCCCCTTATGACATACATCCTTTCTCCAAGATTTTACTCCTGTTCTTTGTCCTGGAGTAAGAACATCGTCCATCTCAGACGTTCCTGCAGTTCTCTTACGAGAACTCACCTCGTCACCTGTCTTTTCTGCCCTATGAACCTCTGCCACAACGTTGTGCACATTAACATTAGTGCACATAGTATTCCTATCCACCTGATCGTGCTGCACTGTCGCCTGCACCAGGTTACATCCGTCAACCTCCTGTCCCTCCTCAACGTCATGCAAAAAGGAACTAAGTACTTCCTCCAGCAAGCCATCCTGTTGGCCCCTACATTCCTCATCAGACGTCGATGTCGTCTGTCCCTTATGAACTGTTAGTGTTCCACTTTCCTCCATAGCCGCCTCAGCTCTATCCACTTCTTCACTCCATCAGCAAGGATTCTTGTTTGGCCTTACTCCTTCCTCCGAAGCCCCCATAGCATTCCTCTGATGTAAGATCACTGGTACCTGTTCCCTCCGTCCAGCTTTTTTATAGCATTGGGCCGTCATATGTTCAAAAGAACCACATAATCTGCAAGTCTTCCGCTGCCCTGAGTAGTACACGTAGACCTGCGTCCGGAAGACTTCCATAAATACGTATGATGGAATTGGCTGCCTCAACGTCATTTTCAGCGTAAATGATCCTTCAGGCAGCCGCTCATAAGGTCCATTTTGCCACACCCCCATCACTGCTGAGTGGATTTTTCCATAGCTGCTAAACACCGCCATCACATCATGCTCTGTCGCCTCAAAAGGCACGTTTCGTACTTTCACCCACGTCACATAGCTGGACACATCATGTAAGCAGACTTCCACCATAGTGTTCACTGCTAGCCTTTTCTCTTGATATTTGTTGACTATGCTCGCGTAGAATCCTGCGTCCTTAAATTTGATGAAAATTCTCGACACACCATTTACCGCCACTCCATATAATTCTTCGGTCGGTATTCCATATACCTCACTGATGATCGCAGGCAGTAGCACCTGCATTGTTGTTCCTGTAAGCGTTCCTCGCACCAATTCCACACAAACAGTGCTCACCCGGCGTCCAATGCGATCCGCCATGTTGTATGCACAAAACAGGAAAACTGCGCAGTAAACCAGTTGAATCAGGAGCCACTGCGCAGCCTGTCCACACGGCACAATAGCGATGAGGACAATCAATTGAACATTAGTGTGTTGAGTGATAAAGAAGGTTTGGAGGGTTTTTCTATTCTATGGAAAGAGCTTTACAAGGAAGCTCAGGAGGTGGATGACATTGTAACATGATGGGATTTTGTGGCCAAAGAAAAGATAAGAAAGTATTATGTGAGGGAGGGTAAACGTATAAACAATTTAAAATATGGGCTTGTGAATTATTTAGAGGATCGATTAAGAGGTTGTTATGGGCAGGGGATGGTTGGTGGTGTTTTTCCCATGGACGAAATAGAAGACATAAAAGAGAGATTGCGAACGTTACAAAATGATCGGTTTCAAGTGGTAAGGGTGCAAGCAGGGTTAGAAGAAGTTTTGTGGGGGGACAAGCCGTCAGCGTGTGTGTTGCGACATCAAAAGCAAAGGCAGGCGCTGACGGCTATCCCGAGATTAGAGGTAAATGAGACGATGGGGATCTATAGAGCAGGGCAGGAGATAAGAAATACGAAGGGTATGAGTGCATATGCGGATATGTGGTATGAAAAGTACTGGACAAGTGGGGATGTGGATGATGTGGAGTTAGACAGGGTGTGTACATATGCAACGTGCAATTTAGGTAATAGTGATAGGACGGCTTTGGGTGGGGTTATTACTGCAGAGGAAATAGAGATTGCTTTACAGGGCATGAGGAAGGGAAAGGCCCCGGGTATTGATGGTCTACCGGTGGAATTTTATTTACAGCATTGGGCGTTGATAGGAAATTTCATGGTTAGGTTATTTAATTGTATGAAGGAGAAGGGTAAGTTGGGAAATAAGCAGACTACAACAGTTGTGGTGCTGGTCCCGAAAGGTAAGGGGCAGCCCACCCTTCGGGAGTATCGGGCAATATCGTTATGTGCGGACTATAAGGTTTTTGCAAAAATTTAGGTAATAGGGTTAAATGTGTAGTGGGGAGGGTCTTTTCGAAATCGCAGTTTGGGTAGCCGGGAAGGTCGATGATTGAAGGACACGGGATTCTGAGAAGTTTTGTGGAGTCAAAAGGATGGGAAAAGGGGGCGGCTTTACTGGCTTTGGACTGGCAGGCAGCGAATGATAGTGGAAAGGCGCGCACTGCTGGGTATACTTAGGAGACAGGGTTATGGGGAAGAAATAGTTGATTGGGTAAATACGCTGTATAGGGGAGCAAAAATGAGGGTACAAATAAATGGGTGTATGGGGAGGGAATTTGCGATGGGTAGAGGTCTCAGGCAGGGGTGTCCCATGTCACAGATCTTATTTGCGTGTTTTCAGGACCCCTTTTATAGAATGGTTGAACGTACTGTCAGTACCCGGGGTGAGGGTGGGGTTGAGGTAGGGACGCTTTGGCCGGGATTAATAGGTTATGTAGATGATACGACTGTTCTGGTTCGTGAAAGGATGTCTATGAAAGTATTGGACTATGTTGTGCAAGTGTTTGAACGTGCCACGGGTATGAAGGTAAACAGTGAGAAGTCAATGATCATGGGGTTGGGCACTTGGAAAGAGGGGTGGGGGGGTAAGGTGAGTTGTATTGTTGTTAAAAAGTGTGTGGTGTCGCTAAAGATTTGTGGTATTAAATACAAGGATGACACGGATGTGGCGCGTGAGGAAAACTCGGATAGGTTGTTAGAAAGGATCGTGGGACGTCTGGGTGTTTTGAGGCCTCAGCATCTCACTCTGGCCCAACGTGTGATTGTCGTAAATGTTTTATTGTATAGTAAGGCTTGGCATGTTGCGGCTGTGTTTCCGATTACAGCGACGGCGACTGTGGGAATTTTGAGACGGGTGTTTAAATTTTTGTGGGGATCAAGTTGTGATTGGTTAAGAAGAGAGGTAGTTATGTTACCGGTGTGCCAGGGTGGGTTGGGATTGATGAATCTAAGACGGAGGGCTAAATGTGTGTTTCTTAAGTGGGAGGTATTGCGTGTGGGTGTGATGGCGGGAAATATAGAACAGGTATATATGAGGTTGAAGAAGTGGTATGGAGGTGTTGAATTGAGAGAATGTGAAATTGTTCTACGGACCTTGTTGTTGGTTAGGGAACGGAGAAACATTCGAATACAGGTTTTGTGTAGGTTACTGGTGGGTAAGTGTGTTGCCCCTGTTGAGAGTTTGTTCCCCATGTACTCGTGGAGGAACATTTGTATAGATTTAGTAAGCTGAAATTATTGCCTAGGGTGCGTAACGTTATGTTTCGTTTTTTACATGGTATCTTGCCGTCAGGGGCCATACTAAGAACCAGGAGGGTAGTAGAGGGAGGGGGGTGTGGTTTTTGTGGAGGGGACGACACGGCGTTCCATGTAGTTTATTTTTGTGAAGGGTTAGAAGACGTCAGGGGTTGGTTAGGTAGGTTGGTACTGAGGGTGGGAGGGAGGGATGTGGCGGTTCTGCGTGCTTTAAGTCTTGACATGGGTGGTTTATAAGAGGAAGTCATAAGAGCTTTAGATTACATCATTGTGGATTATATCTACATATAGTGGGTAATAAGGGGGGAAGGGGTTAGTGAGGTGCGAAGGCGCGTTCTTGCGATAACGTTTTATCGTACGATGTGTTGGAACAGGGAGTTGTACGGGAAGAGGTGGGATCAGGTATTTTCGGAAGGATATAGGAGGCTAACGTTAGAAATCCTCGTGAATCTGTGAATGAATCTGAATGTACGAAGGGTAAGGTTCTTTTTATTTATGGGATTTAAATAGGTTCCGTGTAAGTCAGTGGGCAATAGCAGGCTCGTCTCTTTGGGGGGAGGGGCATGACAGTGTGGTGAATGTTGGTATGGATTGTGTTTCCTGGTTGTCATGGATGTGTGGTTGTGGAGCTTTGAGAGCTCCTTGATACTTATTGTTACTTTTGTGTAATGAGTGAAAGTGCAACCCCGAAGGTTTTGTCATGTATTTGGAGGTGTTCCTGTCTTGTAATGACCCGATTCCTGAGTCATATGTTTTTAATGGTATATGTAATTGGTTATGTTTATTATCGGTTATGGGGTCATGATATGTGTTAGATTTTTGTATATAAAATATTTTTCTATACGGTTTTGTTTGTGTACATGTATGCATATGCACGGGTTTTCCTCTTCTTTTTTTGAAATCAGGTTTTCCTTTTGTGTTACTCTTTAAATATCGTTTTGAGTCTTTGTTAAATGTTAGGCTCCAGTACATTCCTAATATGGGCATGTTAATGTTGTTTTAAAGTTATATATGATAGGTTAGTACTCTGTTACTGGTAGTTTTTTTGAGATGTTTTGTTGTAAGCTTTTGCTTTATGTGTTGTCATTTTTTCAGAGAGGTTATAGAGCCATTGGTTCTGAGAATTTTATGTTATCTTTTTATGTTTATTTATATTCTGAAATTATATACTGTTGTACTGTTTTTAAATAAATATAAAAAAAAGATTACCTTAACATTTGCCGGCCTCCCTCTACATGTGTCTCTACATGTCAAAGCTTCAATAAGGAAAGCACTTAAAAAAGACTGGTAATACAGTGAATATTCCATCATTCATATGTAAGAAAGCTGTCCATGTGTTATTACATATCATTGCAACTTTAATAAATCTCTTGAAACCCAGTTACATTAATCTATGAAGGTGGAGACTCAGCTTATATTAGCAATTACTGACCAATACCTTTGATATACTTTTGAAGAGTTTCGAGAGTTTCTCTACTTTCCGAGCCCGGCCACGGGCCAGGCTCGTCTGGTGCTTACCTGGTAACCAGGCTGTTGCTGCTGGAGGACCGCTGCTCCACATATCCATCAGAGCCTGGTCGATCTGGCACCTGGTGAAGATACTTGTCCAATTTCGTCTTGAAGGCTTCTACACTTGTTACAGCTCTGTTTCTGATATCTTCTGGTAAGATGTTGAATAGTCTGGAACCCCGGATGTTGATACAGTGTTCCCTTATTGTCCCCACCGCACCCCTGCTCCTCACTGGTTTTATTTTACACTTCCTCCCATACCTCTCACTCCAGTAAGTTGTTATGACAGTGGGAAGATTTGGGACAAGTCTCTCGAGTACCTTCCAGGTATATATTATCATGTGTGTCTCTCTCCTCCGCTCCATTGAGTACATGTTCAAGACTTAAAAGCTCAATGTGAGCCGTAAACGATCTCTGTATTTGTTCCAGCTCTGATATTTCTCCTGCTTTGAGCGGGGCCGCCAGCACTGAGCAATATTCTAAGTGAGGAAGCATTTAACGATTTGAAGAGTGTCACCATCGGCATTGTTTCCCTTGTTTTGAAAGTTCTCATTACCCACCCAGTCATCTTCCTGGCTGTCGTGGTCTTTGTCTTTTATGGTCTTTAAAAGAAAGGTCAGCTGACATAATTATTCCCAGGTCATTTACGTGTTCCTTTCGTTCTATTTGGTGACTCTCTTGAGTTTTGTATATAGTGTTCCTTTGGAGTTCTTCATTCTTTCCATACCTAAGCAGCTGGAACTTATCACCATTGAACGTCATGTTCTCCACTGCTCACTGGAAAACACTGCTTATGTCTTCCTGTAATTTTTCCGTGTCCTCTACCGTACTGACTTTCATGCTTATTTTAGTGTCATCTGCAAATGATGATACAAAAGTGTGCCGGGTGTTTTTATCTATGTTTGCTATGAGGATGAGAAACAGCAGAGGTGCCAGGACAGTACCTTGGTACACTGAGCTTGTGACTTCGATGCTGGTGTGAGGGAAAAGTGGGTGTAAGTGGGGTAAGGGTTGTTCAGGCAACCGGGAACCATTAGCGAGTTACGTCGCGCACCTCCCCCCCCCCTTCTAGCGGGCTGGGGCGAAACTAGTTTCTGGTGTCTGATTTGTTTCAATTTCTACTCCTGGTAGTATTGACCTTACCTGGTGTGGGTTGAAGTTTGGAGAGTCATTTCACCTCCACTCTTCTCCTGATCAGGTAAGGTGGTCTACCAGGAGTATTACTGTTATTTGCTTTCTTTTGTTTGCTGCTTACCAGTAATGATTTTGGCATTCTCCACTCCTTTTCATTCTTAAATGTTATATTATCATAACCATTGGTAACCAGTTTTTGTTCTTATTACCAGCTGTGTTCCTGGCGTGGTCATCCAGGATAGACGCCAGATAAAGAAGCAAGACATTTGTTAATTGGACTTATTAACATTATTCGATTACTACCGACCCTTATCTATTCGACTTGTGGTGCTCCAACCAAGTGGTAGAGGAGATTCCAAAACATCGGACTGTTACCATCCACCCAGGATAACCTACATCTTTAACATCAGAGATCTGTCTAGGGCCTTACCTACCCCTGCCCAACTACAGCACCAGAACCAGAGGCCATTTTTATTATATTTAAATTTTAAGTAAAATCTTCAAAAGTTATTATTCTTATTTTTCCTAGAGTGCTTTCTTTATTTATATATTTTTCCATTAGTTTTTTGTTCAGATGGAAGGCGTTCCACTAACAGCTGGATCTTGCATATTCACTACTACTTTTTGTGTTGTGTTAGGAATCCAAAAATCCATCTGCCTACCTTTCCCGTAATGCCCATGACCCTCATTTTGTGCGCTATCACTCCATGATTACATTTTTCAAACTCCTTTGCAAAATCTGTGTAAATTGCATATGCGTCTTGGTCGTCTTCCAATGCCTCCTTAATTCTGCCATAATGATTCAGCAGCTGTGACAGGCATAATCGTCCTGCTCTAAAATCATGCTAATTCGGGTTATGTTGGTTGTGCTGCTCCATGAAATTTTTAATCTGCCATCTCACCACTCTTTCGAATACTTTTTATGATGTGAGTAGTTAGGCCTACTAGTCTGTAATTTTTAGCTAGTACTCTACTACCTCCCTTACGCAAAGGAGTTATGTCTGCACCTTAAGCTCTTTCTACGAAGAATGCTGAGTGCTCGTGGTAGTGGCATTTTGCACTTCCCTATAAATAGGGCATTCCATGAATCTGGTCCATGTACTGAGTGGGTATGTTGTCCATTTCCTTTTCAAAATCCATAGGATTTGTACTAATGTCAGTTGGTCTGCGCGGCCTCCTCCTGGAGTGAAAAATATTTCTGCATTTTCTACTTTTCTGTCATTTACTGGGATGCTGAACACCAACTCGTACTATTCTTTTAGGATTTCACTCATTTCCTGGTCATCGTCAGTATACGAATCTCCTCCGAGTAGTGGTCCAATTCTATACTTGGATTTTGCGTAGGAATAGAAATGCATATTTTCGGTTTCTTGCAATATCTATGGCCCTTTGTTCCGTTTGTACTTGTTTGGTATGACATTCTAAGTTTTTGCTCTAATTTAGTGATCTCTCGGCTAAGATTATCTTTTCTCTGTTGCAACATATTTGTGTTTTTAAGCAATTCAGTAACCCGTTTTCTTCTTCTGTACCATCTACTACGCTCTCTATCTTCTGGGTTATACTCAATGGTACGTGCTTCATACATATCTTTCATTTCTGACTCCCAGGATATGTCTGATAGCTCTTGGTTTATTTTTTCCCAGTCAATTCTATGATTGTTAAAATTAAACTTACTGAACATCCCGTCTCTAACATCAGTGACGTAGTTCCCTAACCCTGAGTTAATACTCGTTTGAACTTGTATGATGTTGTGATCAGAGTATATTTTTTTTTTTTGTAATTGTTACGTCATTGATTAGTTCCTCGTTGTTTGTGAATATCAAATCCAGGATATTTTCATTTCTAGTCGGATCAGTTATCTGTTGGTTTAATGAATACTTTTCACAAAGCGTCATCAGTTCCCTGGTATGTGCCTGTTGAGCCAGACTGCTTCCAGGAAGTATTTCTGGCATAACACTACGTTGCGCCATTTTACGTGAGGGAAATTAAAATCTCCAAGGAGTAAAATATTTGGTGTGCGATTTTTTAGCCTATCCAGGTAGCTACCTATCTTCCTTAACTGATCTTTGAATTCCTCAGCAGTTGCTGATGGTAGTTTGTATACTAGGATAATTGCCAAATTCCTGTTTTCAACTTTAATGTCGAGGATTTCTACTATATCATTCGCAGAGTTCAGCACTTCTGTGCAACAGAAAATATATTTTACATTGATTTCTACTTCTCCCTGTGACCTATTAATTTTATCACATTTATACATGTTATAGTTTTCTATCTTTATCTCCGTCCAAAACAACCTTTGTATGTGTTTCTGTAAATGCTCCAAACATGGCATTGTCTTCTGACAGGAGCCCGAAGACATAACTAACTTTGTCGTTTTTATTTGATTTCAGGCCCTGATTATTTGCAAATATGAAGTAGGAATTACCATTTGGGATGTTTTGTCTTGCTTTGAGTTTCGTTAGTGCCACTTGTGTTGTAATACCTGGTAAGACCCTTGGTGTACATAACCCTGGTATCTCCAGTACTGACTTTGCATTTGGTTGTTTATTCGGCCCTGATGGGCTGATGTCTGGTTTGGTATGTCCCATTTTGCTGCTCACCTGTCCTTTCTGTACAATTCCCCCTTTTTACTTTTTCTTTGGTTCGATCCGCACTCTGTTTTAAAGAGTGCGGTTCATTTTCCCTTTCTCAGCTTTCTCTGTAGCGCCGCGTTCCTATTATATGGTAGTCTGCGTAGGAAAGGTCAAAACATTCTCTGGACTGTGTTGAAGCTTCACACATCACTGGGTGGAAGTATCTGCTGCAATCTTTGTCAAAGCGACACTTTTCCTTTTTCAACATGTTGGCACATATTCTGGTGTGTTTATTCCAGCAATCTCTGCCATATAGGTACATACCTTTTGCACTGTATCTGCAAATGTTTTGAGTGCCTATATTTACTGGTTTTGTGTCTTTCCCAAGTTCTGCAATCTGATCTGAGTTTTCTTCTCTTTCATCTATGTGTATTTCTTCCCTTTTTTCGTTTGCGTTTGTCTGCTCTAGCTTTCTCTTCCTCCCTTACCCTTTCCTCTGTTATTTATCCCTGTTTTGTTCTTTTCCGACTTGCTCTGAATAACGTTTTCCACTCTTATTTCCACTCCTTGGTTTTCACCTTTATCTGCGTCTTCCTCCTTTTCTTGTTCCTTACCCCATGTTTTCCACTCTTTGTATATATCTAACAAGCTCCTTAGAAACTTTCTGACGCTTTCTAGGTTTTCAATTTTCAGTACCTCTCTTATGCCCGACCAGCTTTATATTTCACTGGGGCAAATCCTGAGTCGACTTAATTGTTTTGGGTCATTACTTGGTTGCATGAAGCTTTGTACATGTTATATGGGATGTTTTACCACATATTTCATAATCAATGCCCCTAATATTTCTCCCAAATTTTTTTTCTAATATACAACAGACCTTATATCTGGCCATGTTCACTCCCGGGTTGGTGTATGTGGTAGGTGGTGAGTTGTTATTGGGGGGCTGGGAGATGGGAGGGCTGGGATGTTGGGGGGCTGGTAGTTGGGGACTGGGATGTGGGGATCCGTGGGATGAGGGAAGGGATGCGGGTGGTGGGCTGGGTGGTGGGGTGGTGTCCTGGGATATGATGGGGGGGGGTACCTGCAATCAGGATAGGGGTGCGGGCTGCTTGGCCAGTTTGTTCCTATATAATTACACCAGATATTGTACACTATCACTTAGGATTAATTAAGATTTCTCTTGTCCACAATTTCAGTTCACTATATCACTGTTCATTCATATCCTTTTCCCTCGTTAAACCACTTATACGATAGTTTTGTGGAAAATAATATTTTCCGGAAAAATAAAATGTATGTATTTTTAAAAGAAGAGAATGGAGCCGACAGGGAGGCTCTGCGACTGCGCTGGGCAGTGGCCATTGTTGTTTTGAATTGGACAAGAAACGTTAGTGAATAATCGGAAGAATTTTCGTAGCTCTAGAGGTTAAATTGGGCTGACACCTCTCAAATAGGAGCCGAAATTGTTGGATGTGCATTCCTTCATAACGAGAGAAATCAGGCGACTCTACAGGATTCCGTAATTAGATGAAAACAGGAACCTCAGATAAGTCTGTTTGTTTAATTCTGGCCAGTAAATTTTTCATAAATGTAAGCAAAAAGGAGGGTCCTGTACATTACACAAATTAATCTCCAGACAAATTGGTGAGTGTTATTGAGATATATTCTCCTTCTGTTATGTAAATGTGTATATATATAATCATTTATTAATTTTAATATACAGTCCACAAACATATATTTACCAGAATTCCTGGTGATGCATATTTCATTTGTAATTAATAGGTTTAGAGCAACTTGTGGATATGACAGTTGTAGGTATCGAAGGGGGACATTTTTGCGACCTATGTGTCCCAAATTCCTACTTGTCTATGTAACTTTGATAAGTAATAAACAGTATGACACTGTTTATGTAACTGTCAGGTTGGGCAATGAGAAAAAACGTGTTAATGCAGTAATTGAAGATAGACTTCCAGAGAAAATATCTACAGTAGGGCTTAGTAAAGCTACAGAAAGACTCTCACATAATGCAAATTTAGCACCTTCTGGGGTAAGTGATGATTCTGCAGGCCCAATAAATATTTTGATAGGTAGTGACTATTATGCCTCCTTTGTAAAGGGTATGATAAAAAAATGAGGTGTCACCCTTTTAAAGACTGCAGGAGGCTATGTAATGTATGATAGGATTCCTCATAATAATAATGCATAACTAGAGGAAACTACAAATACCATAACTGTGTCTTACTCATGAAGTCGTGCCCCAGTATAATTCTTCCATAGAGGATGGTGTTGAGCCAGTGCATAAATTGTGGGAATTAGACAACATTGGAATAAATGTAAGTGAAGAAAGTCCAGACGATTCTTTTACTCAGGAACAATACCTGAGAGGTTTGTAGATGAATGGTTCAGAGAACCGACATGTTGATAAATTAGACACATGTGCAACTCTTGGGTATCTTTATTGAGGAAACGTTTCGCCACACAGTGGCTTCATCAGTCCATACGTAGGAGAAACTTGAAGAACAGGAGGAGAACGAGGTAATCAGTCCCTCAACCTTGAGTCGATGTGTTCAGTCCATCTATTCGAAATTGATGGACTGAACACATCGACTCAAGGTTGAGGGACTGATTACCTCATTCTCCTCCTGTTCTTCAAGTTTCTCCTACGTATGGACTGATGAAGCCACAGTGTGGCGAAACGTTTCCCCAATAAAGATACCCAAGAGTTGCACATGTGTCTAATTTATCAATACCTGAGAGATGTAAAATTTGAATCTGGACAATACTGGGTGCGACTTCCGTGGAGATTGAACCATCCAGAATTGCCCACTAATTACAGAATGGCATATGGACAATTAAAGGCCCAGCTCCGCGAACTGAGTAAGACATCAGAATTGTTAACTGCCTATAATGATATAATTGCTGAACAGTTAATTGATAAATTTATAGAAGAGGTACCTCCTGAGCAAGCCAAAATTCATGGTCACTATTTGCCACATCACGGAGTGAAGAAGGATTCTAAGACCACTCCTTTGAGGATTGTGTTTAATTGTAGTGCCAGGAGTAACAAAAGTGTACCTAGTTTAAATGACTCTTTGATGACAGGTCCGTCGTTGACGGAAAAATTAGGAGATATCTTATTAAATTTCAGGATGAAGAATTATGCCTTTACGGCAGACATAAGTAAAGCTTTCCTAAGAGTGGGTTTACAAGAGGCTGACCGGGATTGTACCCGCTTCTTATGGCCTGAGAATCCTATTGACCCACTTAGCCCTCTGAAAACCTTTTGCTTTAGGAGCGTATTATTTGGTGCTACATCCAGTCCATTCCTACTTCAAGCGACGATAAATGCACACCTTAAATGTATGGGAAGTCCATTGAGTAAAGTAATGAGCAAACAATTTTATGTGGACAATTTCCTGGGTGTGCCGTCAACTGAAGAGGAACTGTTAATGACTTATGGAGAGGCTAATAAAATAATGCAAAGTGCAAATATGCCTCCGAGGGAATGGAATAGTAATTCGTCCAAATTAAAGGACAAAATAAATTAAAGATTTCCCTGGAGATGAAGTGCCAAAATGTAGTAATGTATTGGGATTAACTTAGGATACTGAGAGAGATTTGTTAATGTTAAAACCTAATAATTACAGTATGCCCACTAAATTAACTAAGAGAGTTTTGCTTGCTGAAGTTTCCAAATGTTTTGATCCACTAGGTTTAGTGTCACCCCTTACTATAAGAGGGAAATTATTAATACAGGAAGAATGGAAACTTAAATGTGCTTGGGATGAAACTCTACCTGAGGAATTCATTAACAGGTGGGATGAATTTATTGGTGACTATGAAAAAATTCCAATGTTGGAGTTCCCACGCCAGGTGGCCAATCCAAATGGGAAAAATGTACTCCACATTTTTTTTGATGCTTCAAAATTGGCATATGGAGCAGTTGCTTACCTTCTCTTGTTATGTCTAAGGCTAAAATGTCTAGAATTAAATCACGTACCTTACCTCAGTTGAAATTAACAGCCATTTATGTAGGTGTCAAATTAGCTAATTATATAAGAAATAAGTTACAGGAGATAAATATTAGTGACACTGTAATTTGGTCTGATAATGAAGTATCCTTACAATGGATTCGTAATGGGAACAGTAAAATTTTGTACATACAAAACAGAGTCGCTGAAATTAATCAGATGCAAGAGAAGTATAATAGTTTGGGTCAGCATATGTTAACATTTAATCATATACCTGGTGAGGAGAATCCAGCTGATTTCTTGTCTCGAGGTTTAACTTATGCTAAATTTGTAAATGCTGTATCATGGTTTAAAGGACCGAGCTGGTTGGTAAATAAAGCTAATTGGCCTGTACAAAAGGCGTATATTGCTCCTGTTGAAATTACTGTGACCACCGCTCCAATAGTTTGTCCTTCCTTAGCCATTGATATAAATAGGCATTCTTCTTTACCCAAACTAATCAATGTAACTAAGTTGGTGTTTAAATTTCTAAACAAGATGAATGTCTCATATAAGTTTTCACATCCTCTTGAATATTGGATAAATAGGGTACAGGAAGAAGTCTATGAAAATGAGATTAAATTGATGATGGAAAGAAAAATTGTGAAAGGTTCCATAATAGAGAAATTGGGGCTGTATTTAGAGAACAATGTAATTAGGTGCAGAGGTAGGTTACAAAATGCTGAACTGGGTGATTATGCTAAACACCCTATCTTACTGCCCAAAACTCATCATCTAGCAAATTTAATTGTTTTAAATGCCCATAAAAATGTAATGCATGGTGGGGTACAAGATACCTTAAATTGTATTAGGGAAACTTTCTGGATTCCACAAGGACGGCAAAGTGTAAAAAGGGTGATTAAATCTTGTGTAATATGTTGCCGTGTGGATGCCAGATCTTATATGTACCCAGGTCCTTCACCATTGTCAAATAAGCAATTTGAGTCGTTTAGCAACGACCTCCACCTGGCCTCAGTGTGGAAAATAATATTTTCCAGAAAAATAAAATGGATGTATTTTTAAAAGAAGAGACTGGAGCCGACAGGGAGGCTCTGCGCCTGCGCTGGGCAGAGGCCATTGTTGTTTTGAATTGGACAAGAAACGTTAGTGAATAACCAGAAGAATTTTCATCGCTTTAGAGGTTAAATTGGGCTGACATCTCTCAAATAGGAGCCGAAATTGTTGGATGTGCATTCCTGCATAATGAGAGAAATCAGGCGACTCGACAGGACTCCGTAATTAGATGAAAACAGGAACCTCAGATAAGTCTGTTTATGTTAAATTCTGGCCAGTAAATTTTTCATAAATGTAAGCAAAAAGGAGGGTCCTGTACATTACACAAATTAATCTCCAGACAAATTGGTGAGTGTTATTAAGATATATTCTCCTTCTGTTATGTAAATGTGTATATATATAATCATTTATTAATTTTAATATACAGTCCACAAACTTATATATTTACCAGAATTCCTGGTGATGCATATTTCATTTGTAATTAATAGGTTTAGAGCAACTTGTGGATATGACAGTTGTAGGTATCGAAGGGGGACATTTTTGCGACCTAGGTGTCCCAAATTCCTACTTGTCTATGTAACTTTGAAAGTAATAATTATCTTTGTTACCATTTACTGGTATGTACCTTATGAGTTACATCCAGATAAATGCAATTTTACACAAGTTTAATATTCATCTGCTTTTATATTTCCACTTATCTGTCGACCTCTGGCAATAATTATTCGCTGGTAGTGCTCGACCCATGTATATATTCCATATATAATACACTATGTATTGAGTATTTGTCCGATTGATGTAATCCACAACTCAAGATCACTATATCACTATACATCAATATTTCGCCACTCGCTGTATTACAGAAGACGAGATGCATAACAATCCTTCAGTATACAACACGACCCACTGTGTGGAAACACCTTTAGGCCTAATTGACAACTTGCACTCCTTCTTCACTTTTACTAATAATTATATCTTATATTTTCCTGCGGTTTTAACAATGGTCCTTTTCCGTTTCTTAACTTTTCTGTTCTTGGAATTAATGCTATTCCCTGATCTTTCTTTCTTATTTCCCCGTACTGATCTACGCTCACTGCTAGTCACAAACCATTTCCTGTATGGCACCCTTCAGTAACAGCCATTTTCTAGGGCCTGGCCCTCTCCACTTGACACTATAATCTATATATTTTTTTCTCTTCAGTGATCACTGATATTTCCTTTATGTGGGTTTAAAAAAAGAGTATATGCACTTAAAGTTTTCACACGCTTATTTTCTGCACTCCGGCCCCTCTGGGACCTCAGAGAAACGCATATTTGATGGAGCTCAAACATGCGTGACTTCACCCGCCGGCCATTCCACACCACAATCTCTAATTTGCCTTTCTGAACAATCTTTGAAAAGATATATAAACGAATCTATGCGTTTATCATTACATGTAATATTCTAGATCTCTGCCAATTAGGCTTCAGGCGAGGAAAAAATAAAGATGCAGTTCTGAAGACGTTAGACTATCTATTCAGCTCTAGAAAATAATGAAAATCCAATTGGCCTCTTTATTTATCAAAGAAAAGCTTTTGAGGCCACAGACGACAATATATTTCTGCTGAAACTAGGACATTATGAAATAAGAGATCATGCTTTTACTTACCTGACAGACGGTAACAAGTGACTAACATTTCCTCATTTAACTAAACTATAAGCATAGGGCCACCACAGTTTAGGATCCTTGACCCAATATATCATATCTCCTCTATCCAAATGACCTAGAAATTACCTCCCGGGAACTTAAACCAGTCCTATTTTCAGATGTCTCAACATTCCTGATATCTAATCGTGATCCAGTTCACCTCAGTAATAGTCAACAATGAGCTCGTAATTATTTCTTTCTTGATGGCCACCAACAAACTTAGTTTCAATTTGATAAAATCTTCTTCATAATACTAGGGAATATAGCTGAAAATACTCAATTTAGAGTACAAATAAATAATTATCTCATAGTAAGGCAAGACGAGGGGAAAATTCTTATGTATACACCTGGACTGTAACCTAAAATTCAAGACTCACATCCAACACATATCAACACTTTGTCCCCATAAGTCAAAACCACTACAAACATTATAACAAACTGACTTTAAAAATTTCCAAAAAACTTTTCATGATCATAAACCAAATTCTTAAACTGAACATTAGGGATAAACTTTAGCATTCAATTTAACCAACTTAATGGTATAAACGTCTGTTATAAAAGCTCCGTATACTTATAATATTCGCCAGGACAACGTCCTGACATGGGTCTGAATCTTTCGACGACCTTCTGCATAGGTTAGGTTAGGATTCTTCAGGGAACAGGACAAGTGTTCCCTGACGTCATCAGTCCGAGGCTTTCCACTGGCTTCCCTCTCCAACCTTCCAAAAATTAAATGAACATAACCAGGAACTTTCTGTAAAGTATGCTATTAATTATATTTTTTAGAAATATAAATTATTACTATTGTTATTAATTGTTATTGTTATTGTTATTAATTGTTATTATTATTAGGCTGAAGATGAACTACACCTGTGCAAATGATGTAATTAAGTGACATTGCTCAGCAAATTATAAAATCATTGAATAACTCACTTCATTGACAAAATTCTGTCCGACACGATTAATCTGCCGGAGAAGAAAATAACTGTAGATGAAGAGAGCGATTGTTGGTGCGTGCAGCATGAATCCCTGGAGCACAGCATAGGAAGAAACAGTACCCAGGACTAGCCACACCACAAGCAACACGCTAATCGAGTGGAAAAAATAGACAGTAATTTCCTCTCGCAGGACCTCGACCTGCTGATATAATAGACGTGGGTCAAATTATTTTTTTGTAAAATTTAGGCAACGTGTTTTAATCTCTAAAGCTAAGAAAATTAAGATGATCTTATGTAGGCTCCCAAACTAATTTAAAAGTATACTTATTTTGTATGTGTGTGTGTCTGTAGTGCTGTACTAATTAGTAAAATGTAAATATTAAGTGTATCAGACTAATGAAGAATACGTAAAATTTGAGAATATATATATATATATATATATATATATATATATATATATATATATATATATATATATATATATATATAATATACATATATATATATATATATAATATATTTTATATCTCGTGCCGAGTATGTGAAACTTGCTATTTTGGTTTAAATAGCAACACACTTCTTGCCGAATAGAGCAAGCAAAAATATGTCTAATTTAACGAAAAAATACATTTCGTTGTGTTTGTTTATTATTAAATTATTGTCAACTTATCTAAAAAACATTTAGTTGGATTAAGCTAAATTTAATTGCGTTTGTTATAATGTTACGTAATTTTCCTAAGGTTCTTTTGGCACTAAATTATTAATCTTTGTATTAACATTAATGAAAAAATATATCTTTAAATGTACAAGAGAAAATTTTGGAAAGGACTCAATTTTAAATGAGTTCTTGTTAATTGACCAGTTTTACCTATTCATCACGACAGTATATATATATATATATATATATATGTATAATATATATATATACATATATATATATATATATATATATATATATATATATATGTATATATATATATTATACATATATATATATACATATATATATATATATATATATATACATATATATATATACATATATATATATATATATATACATATATATATATATATATATATATATATATATATATAAATATATATATATATATATATATATATATATATATATATATATATATATATATATATATAATGTCGAACTGGTGAGACCTGTCCTAAGAGTTTATCTTAATTTTTTTTATTGATAAATAATTTTTCCACTGAAAATGGGATAAAAAAAAAACTGGTTTTGAACGAGACCTAATGAGAAGCCTCATCCAATTTTACCTGATGTAACGTAATTTATTTTAGCCTAATTCTGGTAAAATATCAAATATCACTTCATATTTATTTAATATCAGATAAAGTCAGTGATATGTATTTTTTCCGTTATGATCAGACGGATGTTCACATGAATATCGGCATGAATGTTCTTTGTCGAATTAGCAGAATGAATGTGTGTGTGTGTGTGTGTGTGTGTGTGTGTGTGTGTGTGTGTGTGTGTGTGTGTGTGTGTGTTACAAAAAACGTGGACAACTGCAGCTCAGAAGCCCGCAGTATAACGAGCGACAAGCGATAATTACAGTAGTTTGACAATCAAGCCTAACTGAGCACATTTTATGTACATCCTAACAACATAAGTCAAATAAGAATATAAAGCAATATATTTACGATTTAGCTATTATCGCAAATATAAGCAATATAAAATTAAATGAAAAGGTAATATACATTACATATATACATAATAATCATTGTAACCCATTCAGGGGTTGCAACACCTGCAGGAGGTCCCGGGTTCAGATCCCAGACAGGCCCCCAGGTGTTGCAACCCCTGAATGGGTTACAATGATTATGTATATATGTAATGTATATTACCTTTTCATTTAATTTTATATTGCTTATATTTGCGATAATAGCTAAATCGTAAATATATTGCTTTATATTCTTATTTGACTTATGTTGTTAGGATGTACATAAAATGTGCTCAGTTAGGCTTGATTGTCAAACTACTGTAATTATCGCTTGTCGCTCGTTATACTGCCGGCTTCTGAGCTGCAGTTGTCCACGTAGCTATCACGTGATCGAGGGGGGGGTGTCCTCACCTCTCGTGAAGTTATTCAGTCTGCTGGAGACTCGCTTGCTGGTTGGACAGATTGTCTGTCTCATTATTCTTGTTAGTTCTGTAGAACTTTGTTCACAGAACATTGTATAGACTTAGTGATTTTCGACGTTGTACTGAGGTTGTGTGTCACATAGACGCTCTGAGCATCTCAGGTCCTTAGCTATAGCTTCTGACCTAATTTTGTACTGGTTTCTGTGTATTGTCACAGTCGCGTTTTTCCTATGCTGAACGCAGATTCAGTATTATGGGAGTTTCGTAACTTTTGTGGAGGATCTGCTGATGGTCCCTACTTAGTGTCGTTATATTATTTCCCAGTTCCTGATTCTGTGTCGCTGTCGCTTGATATTGCATTGCTATTGGGCTTAGCATTCTTTGTTGTTCAAGCAGACTGTTCGGGTTACCGTCAGGTACATTAACATTTAATAAGATATTACAAATATGTACAAATAAGTGAGTGTATGCGTGCAAGTGCTCTTAAGTAGTTAGCTATGTCTCAAGACTCGAATAAGACTTAAACAAGTGACTGACAAAGTCCTCAAATAAACTAACTTCTTGACCGACTGGCAACTCGAACAGTCTGCTTGAACAACAAAGAATGCTAAGCCCAATAGCAATGCAATATCAAGCGACAGCGACACAGAATCAGGAACTGGGAAATAATATAACGACACTAAGTAGGGACCATCAGCAGATCCTCCACAAAAGTTACGAAACTCCCATAATACTGAATCTGCGTTCAGCATAGGAAAAACGCGACTGTGACAATACACAGAAACCAGTACAAAATTAGGTCAGAAGCTATAGCTAAGGACCTGAGATGCTCAGAGCGTCTATGTGACACACAACCTCAGTACAACGTCGAAAATCACTAAGTCTATACAATGTTCTGTGAACAAAGTTCTACAGAACTAACAAGAATAATGAGACAGACAATCTGTCCAACCAGCAAGCGAGTCTCCAGCAGACTGAATAACTTCACGAGAGGTGAGGACACCCCCCCCTCGATCACGTGATAGCTACGTGGACAACTGCAGCTCAGAAGCCGGCAGTATAACGAGCGACAAGCGATAATTACAGTAGTTTGACAATCAAGCCTAACTGAGCACATTTTATATACATCCTAACAACATAAGTCAAATAAGAATATAAAGCAATATATTTACGATTTAGCTATTATCGCAAATATAAGCAATATAAAATTAAATGAAAAGGTAATATACATTACATATATACATAATAATCATTGTAACCCATTCAGGGGTTGCAACACCCCCCCCCCAACACGACAGAGGGTCGCACTAGGAGTTGCATGAATGTCTATTACATTATTTCTGGTTACTCATATCAATATTATTATCAATATAAAAATTAAACATTAATCAGAGTCTCTCTTGTGCCAAGCACCTCTACAATTTCACAGCGTCCGTCACTAGGATATGTCCCCAGTTCTAGGGCAGTACACAGTATCGTTTCTCTGCATACTCGTGATTATGTACATCAGTGTAGAGACAGGATAGCGCTGACAAGGAGGGCACGTTGAGGCTCGATCATAGTAGAGGAGACTGCATTCCACTCTTAAGTAGTGGTTGTGGAATGCTAGGCAGTATGAACATCTGAGTATGAAACAGCTTAAGGTGTGTAGTGAGGGGGGGGGGTCTGCGACAGGACAGTGTTGTGTCACGCAGTACATCACCCGCACAACACTACTCACTCAACACTCAGCTTGTCTCCTCCTCACACAACAATACTGTAAATACATAAATATAATAATTAGACATGACATGAGTATATATAGTTAATATGGGCAGGAGGGATTAAGTTACTTTACTGAATTTGACATAGCAAGTAACAAAAGGTATTTGGGCATAAAATTACGTTAATTTAATGTAACTGATAATTATTAAGGATGAGACAGAGCGTCAGCAATTACATTATAATGACCACTTATGTGTTTTATACTAATAGAATAAGGTTGGATTCTGAGGGCCCACCTCATGATCCTAACATTTTTACTTTTCATGGTATTAATATAGGTGAGTGGATTGTGGTCAGAAAAAACGTTAATTTTAAATGGGGAAGTGCCCAAATACACGTCAAAATGTTCTAAGGACACCACAAGAGCTAGAGCCTCTTTCTCAATAGTGGCATAATTTTTCTGGTGTCGTTTAAGCTTAGATGAATAGTAACATATAGGATGGAGAATGTCAGTGGATGTTGACTGTTGGAGCAGCACAGCACCCACTGCATAACCACTCGCATCTATATGTAAAAAGAAGGGAAGATTGAAATTAGGACTCTTCAACACAGGAGCAGAGGAAAGCAAGCGCTTCAACCTTTTGAACGAGTCTGAACAATCTCTAGTCCAGATGAACTGAACTTTGCTACTAGAGCTCATAGTGAGAGGTGTAGGTGGAGGTGTGCACGCTGGCTTGCCTGTCACTTGACACACGTGGCAACGTCGCACATGATCAGCTACTGTTTCCTTCATCTTTGGCCAAGTAAAATGTTTTGCCAGTTTACCGAGTGTCTTCTTGACACCCAAATGTCCTCCTATGGGACTATTGTGAGCAAAATCAATGGCTTGTTCACGAAATGTAACTGGTAACACAACGAGATGCTTGACTGTGTTGGAAACACTATCAGCTGACAACTTACATGTATTTTTCTCCATCAGTACACCGTTACTATAATAGTAACAATTATCGAGATCCTTTGCTTCACTCTCAGTAACTGCTATATCTCTCAGTCTTTCCAGTGACTGATCAACAAACTGATCCTTGATTAAATCATCATGAGTTAGAAATTTAACGTCAGTTGTGTCCTGACTAGGTTGATGACCGGGGGGAGTTAGTGTTAATGATCCTGGGCGCAGAGCGTCACTAAACAACATTCAACCCCAAATCATTGTCATCCACTAACTCAACAGGAGACAAGGATGGTTGTTGAATCTTTGACATAGCTCTAGTAATTGCGCTGAGAGGAAATAAAATAGGTTTCTCTCTACAAGCTTCAATGGCATAATTATCATCAGTGGTATTATCAATCACAAGTGGTTCTTTACATATACCAGCATGAAGGATATCGTTCCCTATCAACAAGTCCACTGACCTGATGGGAAATACACCACTGGATATACCCACTGAAATATAACCAGTATAATAGCTTGTTTCAATATAAACTTTGTGCAGAGGCACTTTTATAACAGCCCCTCCATAGGCTTCTAACAATACATCTATCTTGCAATAGGTATCGTCAGTTATGGGCAGTACATCTTCTCTTAATAACGTGAGATAACTGCCAGTGTCTCTGAAAGAAATTATCTCAGTTAGATGTGATTCGTCAAATCCTACTTTATCTCTCGAAAAGTAAGGACTCATCGCTGAACGAATCTTTTCGTCAGATACACTTTCTGACGCTAGTCATCTATCCTGAGTAACATTATCTAAAACAGTAGGATCAGAGGAATTGCTAGGCTTTCGGTGCCTTTGTTGCTCGGATGAGGATACGACTTGAGTGGGGGCGCCAGCCGCACGACTGTATCTCGCATCTCTTTCTAATTTATAGCAATACTCTCTAGTATGTCCTTTTCTGTTACAATAGGTACATTTAACTTTCTTCTTCTCGATACCAGATTTCAGTCTAGCAACAGAGACAGATTCAGGATTGTGAGTTTTCCTGGTAAAGGTACGAGAAGTTACAGTAGCAGGTACATCAGGCCGGCAATGAGCAGCTGATTTAGGTTGACAACTTCTAGGACAATTTTTAGTTACCTTGTTTCTTTGTGTTTTAGTACGTACAAGTTTGTGAGAAATTTCGTAATTGTCTGCTAATGCTGCAGTTTCCAGAATATCTGAGGTAGTATGATCGATCAGATATTCTTGTATGTCGGGAGACATACAGTTGTTAAACTCTTCGTGTAGTAACAACTGAACAAGGCTGTCGTAGTTGGTGCATTTAGCAGCTCTAGTCCATCTCTCAAATGCAACTTTTTTCTCACGAACAAACTCTACACAAGTTTGATCTTGTCTTCGTTGTAACGTACGAAATGCTCTTTGATAACTTACAGGTAACAAATTATACGTCTCTAGAATAGTTTGTTTGACAGCGTCATAACTAATGTACTTGGCAAATGGTAAGGCTGCAGAACACGTTTGAGCTCTTCCCGTCAACGCTGTATGCAGCAATGTTGCCCAGTGCTTACGTGGCCAGTTCATAGCACGTGCCTGGTTCTCAAACACATCAAAATATGTGTCTAAGTCACTTTCAAAAAACTTAGGAACCATGGATGCAGCTTTCTGCACATTAAATGTGTCCTGTGATCTATCAGTCTGTTGTCTTAACAGACGAACATTTTCTCTTTGGAAATCTTCTTCGTTCAATCTCCTCTGTGCCTCAATTTGTGCAGTCTGCAACATAATGAGGCGTTCTAACCTCTCAAACTGTTCCTGAGAGATAGGACCAGTGGGTAATGGAGGAGTAGGGAAATTAACATTGTCTGGACGGTCCTTAGGTCGGACACTTGGTCCAGCCGTCTCTAGAGTGTCTAGATCTGGTCTAGGATAAGTAGATACAGGTGTATCATACACTGTACTAGTATTAGGCTGTGTCATACAACCAGCTACACTCTGTGCTATAGTGTCAGTGAGGCGGGAAGGTGTGAGCGAGAACTGAGCTACACTAGGCTCAGCCACTAGGCTCACTTCTGCTCTAGTTGCTCTTTTTTCATCAAATAGAGTCATACTTCCTAAATGTGACACTAGGCTTTCTGAATCAGAATCATAATCAGACATCTCTGTATGAGCAGGAAACAATATATCTTTAATTAATGCTCTGACAGTTTCAGCGGTGTAATTCCTGTTATACGTCACACCGAGATACTTGGCTACTTGCCAACACGTCTGAAGTTTTAATGTACTTAACTCAGACAAAGTCAGAGTATCAATTAACTGTTTCACTTTGGCATACATCACGAAAATAATTGTACTACGAGAGAGTGATTATGGGAAACTATAATCCTAATAGGAATTTTAGTGTTGGTTGTCAGAGCTAGAACTCATAAACAGTATTTCCATCTCCTTGGATCAAGAGACTCAGTCAGGTACATACATCCACCTGGTATGTTGTACAAGACTAAACTCAAAGTCTTCAGATTAGGAAAGTACTCAAAGTGTTTGATCATAGATTCACTAGTATGTCAAACTGGACAATTTCCCCAACACCTTGGATCAAGAGCTCCCGGACAGGCCCCCATTTGTTACAAAAAACGCGATTCTAAAAGCTTAGAGATCTCCAGTGAATACTAGAAAGGACTGCCCTTCTAGCATCCAGCCTGTTACTGGGTTTTCGTAACAAGTAGTCAGTATCCTTGTCCAATTATCCATTAAAATTCAGTATGGTTCAATAGTGCTTTAGGATTACAACTGGTAGGCTACTAACTAGAGAAATTAAAATTTAATAAATTTATTAAGTCTATAAGTTGTCTAGAGGTATATTATCAAATTAAATTAATTACAGCAATCAAAATAAAATCAATCTCTCGAGTTCAATATTATTGTGCTGAAAGCACATATCACATTTATAATTCTTAAGTACCGTCAGGTACATTAACATTTAATAAGATATTACAAATATGTACAAATAAGTGAGTGTATGCGTGCAAGTGCTCTTAAGTAGTTAGCTATGTCTCAAGACTCGAATAAGACTTAAACAAGTGACTGACAAAGTCCTCAAATAAACTAACTTCTTGACCGACTGGCAACTCGAACAGTCTGCTTGAACAACAAAGAATGCTAAGCCCAATAGCAATGCAATATCAAGCGACAGCGACACAGAATCAGGAACTGGGAAATAATATAACGACACTAAGTAGGGACCATCAGCAGATCCTCCACAAAAGTTACGAAACTCCCATAATACTGAATCTGCGTTCAGCATAGGAAAAACGCGACTGTGACAATACACAGAAACCAGTACAAAATTAGGTCAGAAGCTATAGCTAAGGACCTGAGATGCTCAGAGCGTCTATGTGACACACAACCTCAGTACAACGTCGAAAATCACTAAGTCTATACAATGTTCTGTGAACAAAGTTCTACAGAACTAACAAGAATAATGAGACAGACAATCTGTCCAACCAGCAAGCGAGTCTCTAGCAGACTGAATAACTTCACGAGAGGTGAGGACACCCCCCCCCTCGATCACGTGATAGCTACGTGGACAACTGCAGCTCAGAAGCCGGCAGTATAACGAGCGACAAGCGATAATTACAGTAGTTTGACAATCAAGCCTAACTGAGCACATTTTATATACATCCTAACAACATAAGTCAAATAAGAATATAAAGCAATATATTTACGATTTAGCTATTATCGCAAATATAAGCAATATAAAATTAAATGAAAAGGTAAAATACATTACATATATACATAATAATCATTGTAACCCATTCAGGGGTTGCAACAGTGTGTGTGTGTGCGTGTGTGATAAATCAGCGGAAATCAATCTGAATATAACGAAAAAAATATATATCTTTGATTTTAAGTAATATTAAACAAATTAAAACTGACCTATATTATACATAGCAGAATTTAGTTAAAAAATGACTAAGTTAGGTTAGGTGAGGTTTCTGAGTTAAATATGGTCCACAAAAATCTTAATATCATTGCCATTAAAACAAAAATTATCTATTATTTTGTAAAAGAATTTTTTTGAAACTAATTTTTAAGAGAATTCGGCAAGCTCAGTCTATTAGGCACAATATATGTAATATTATTGACTTACCTTACGAATCTTGAGTTCCAAGTTATTTAAGGCAGTGTAGATTTCCATTTTGTTGTCATCAGTAATAAAAACACCAGTTGGGTGCATAAATGGATTTGTTGACGCTGGATGGTACCGAAGAATGGAACTTTTCAAAGTTTTCTCTACATTAAAAACCAAATACCTTGCGATCAGCTTTGATGTCAACATGTAAATTTCAAGTGGCACAGTCCAACTCAAAATAAATATCACAGCACAGACTGAGATGTAAGTAACCTCAAAAATTGTGTTCATCCGGAATACTCTCATATTGTGCTTTAAGTATATTGGTGCAAATATTATGAATATAAGTATCAGGATTACAGGTTTTCTTTTACTTCGCTCACAGTTTCTCAGAATCGTAGAAATATATTGCAAAATTTTTGCTAATTTCCCGCTGTTTGCTCACAGAAATAACAAGAAAACACTAGTGGATATAAAATATGATAAAATAGCAGTAGTGTATGTTTGCATTCCGAAGTCAAGAGTAACTCGTCTTAACAGAAACGTTTTCAAGATTAAACTACACCGTGAGATGAGGGTAGTTTGAACGAAGACACCCCAGAGGCAGATCATGAGGCTGAATTTGTAGCAAAAGCGAGACTGTGACTCAGACAAGGTGTATGGAAATATACCAAGAAACTGACAAGCAATCACTAGAATATGCCATGGCCAGGATCCAGGAACGTTTTTTGTTTGATGTGACATATTTCCCAGGCGTATAGCAAATAATTAGTCTTGTATATTGTATATGTATAATAGAAATTCAGGCAGTTAACTGTTAGGTATTCCCAATGTTTCCCAAGTATTACAAGTGTGTAAAACACCTCAGAGAGAGAAGTAAGTGGAACCAACTCGTCTCAGAGTCAGACACAGTCTGAGATACAATAAAACATACAGTGTGATAAATACTTACTTCTTTTATTGATTTAACGCTAGTGTCTGCTGGTACTGTAAGTTCTCAGAACTACATAGGCAACATTAAACTCTCAACCATTAAGAGTAATTTTCTAGTGTAATGAGTTTTTATCGCTAATTTAATATCAGGACATTAATGTTTAGAACAGTGTAATATGAATTATAACATGTATTTATGTATGTATGTACATAGAGAGGGTTAGAGAGGGTGCGATGGGTATGTTTGGGGTGCCAGGTGTAAATGATAGTGGGGGCCGTTGATTGAATTTTGTATAGAAAGGGGCTTGGTTATAGGTAATACATATTTTAAGAAACATATTTTAAGAAACAAAGGATAATAAGTATACAAGATATGATATAGGTCGTAATGAGGAGGAGAGGTTAAGGGAAATCGACCTGACGACACTGAAGGACAGGAGAGGTAGGGGGGACATGATAATGACATATATAATACTGAGAGGAACTGACAAGGTGGACAGAGACAGAATGTTCCAGATATGGGACACAGCAACAAGGGGTAGCAGTTGGAAGTTGAAGAGTCAGATGAATCACAGGGATGTTAGGAAATATTTCTTCAGTCACAGAGTACTCAGGAACTGGAACAGTTTGGGAAGCGATGTAGTGGAGGCAGAATCCATTCATGGCTTTAAGAAGAAGTATGATAGAGCTCATGGAGCAGGAAGAGTGACCCAGTAGCGGCCAGTTAAGAGGCGGGGCCAAGAGTTGTGACTCAATCCATGCAACCACAACTAGGTGAGTATAACTAGGTGAGGACACACATACACTCACACACATGCGCACGCGCGCGCAGATAGGCAGACAGAGACGCACACACACACACACACACACACACACACACACACACACACACACACACACACACACACACACACACACACACACACACACACACACACAGGAAAGATAGGGGGGACATGATAACGACATACAAAATACTGAGAGAAATTGACAAGGTGGACAAAGACAGGATGTTCCAGAGATTGGACACAGTAACAAGGGGACATAGTTGGAAGTTGAAGACACAGATGAATCACAGGGATGTTAGGAAGTATTTCTTCAGCCACAGAGTAGTCAGCAAGTGGAATAGTTTGGGAAGCGATGTAGTGGAGGCAGGATCCATACATAGCTTTAAGCAGAGGTATGATAAAGCTCACGGTTTAGGGAAAGTGACCTAGTAGCGATCAGTGAAGAGGCGGGGCCAGGAGCTCGGACCGACCCCCGCAACCTCAGCTAGGTGAGTACAACTAGGTGAGTACACACACACACACAGGCGCGTATAACAGGAAGGGCACTGCAATGGATCAGAGAATACCTGACAGAGAGAAAACAACGAGTCATGGTACGTGATGAGGTATCACAGTGACGAGCGGGGTCCCACAGGGGTCGGTCCTAGGATCAGTGTTATTTTTGGTATATGTGAATGACATGATGGAAGGGTTAGACTCAGAAGTGTCCCTGTTCGCAGATGATGTGAAGTTAATGAGGAGAATTAAATCAGATGAGGATCAGGCAGGACTTCAAAGAGACCTGGACAGACTGGACACCTGGTCCAGCAACTGGTTTCCCGAATTTAACCACGCCAAATGCAAAGTCATGAAGATCGGGGAAGGGCAAAGAAGACCGCAGCGGGAGTACAGGCTAGGTGGCCAAAGACTGCAAACCTCGCTCGAGGAGAAAGATCTTGGGGTGAGTATAACATCATCCAGATAACTGCTGCAGCATATGGGCGCCTGGCAAACCTGAGAACAGCGTTCCGATACCTTGGTAAGGAATCATTCAAGACTCTGTACACCGTATACGTCAGGCCCATACTGGAGTATGCAGCACCTGTTTGGAGCCCACACTTGTTCAAGCACGTCAAGAAATTAGAGAAAGTAAAAAGGTTTGCGACAAGGCTAGTTCCAGAGCTAAGGGGAATGTCCTATGAAGAAAGGTTAAGGGAAAGCGGCCTGACGACACTGGAGGACAAGAGGGTTAGGGGAGACATGATAACGACATACAAAATACTGCGTGGAATAGACAAAGTGGACAGAGACAGGATGTTCCAGAGAGGAGACAGAGAAACAAGGGGTCACAATTGGAAGCTGAAGACCCAGATAAGTCAAAGGGATGTTAGGATGTATTTCTTCAGTCACAGAGTTGTCAGGAATTGGAATAGCCTAGCAAGTGAGGTAGTGGAGGCAGGAACCATACATATCTTTAGGATGAGGTACGATAAAGCTCATGGAGCAGGGAGAGAGTGGACCTAGTAGCACTCTATGAAGAGGCGGGGCCAGGAACTGAGTGTCGACCCCTGCAACCACAATTAGGTGAGTACACACACACACACACACACACACACACACACACACACACACACAAAGAAAAAATAAATTCTACTCATACTTCATAATCCAACTTTTGGATTCTCTGCTTTTATGATTGTTCTTATTAAAATCTCACTATCAAATAAGTATAGCACCAGGACTGATGCAGCAAAGAACGACGCCGTTTGTCCTAGTTGCTGCCTTTGTGTCCTAGGCAAAACTAATTAGGAAAGTGTTTGGTAATTAGGTATCCTAGAAGGTGACTTCTTAGAGGTTATCTGATTTTTTATTTTGTAATTTATTTTCCAACTTTTCAATTATATTTCAAGTAGCCAACAATAAGCAAATACACCGACTTATGACCAACGAGCGGGTCACACATGAGGTCATAAACTGCGAGATCAAGTTTTGTGAGGTGAGGCAGTAGGGGGGAGAGGGGTGGGGAGGTAGTAGGGGGGAGAGGGGTGGTGAGGTAGTAGGGAGGAGAGGGGTGGTGAGGTAGTTGGGGGGAGAGGGGTGGGGAGGTAGTAGGGTGGAGAGGGGTGGTGAGGTAGTAGGGGGGTAGAGGGGTGGTGAGGTAGCAGGGGGGAGAGGGGTGGTGAGGTAGTAGGGGGGAGAGGGGTGGTGAGATAGTAGGGGGAAGAGGGGTGGGGGTAAGGTAGCAAATTTATTGTTTATTTTAAGAATGGAGGACAATATGGGTAATAGGCCCAGCCTACATGTACATTCCACCGTAATGTTCAATCATTTTGGTGAGGTAAATCAGAGCTGCTTCGTAATTTCGTGTCGTCTCTGTTGTTCTCGTGGAGTAACTGCTGTGCTCTTCCCGGTCCATGACGTGAGGATGAATGTTGCTGTGGGCTATGCATGTCTTGATGGTTTTATCTCTCCTGCAAACAGGTTTAGATCCTTGAATGCTTGACCTGCTCTCACAATAATCTCGTGTGTTACAAAGTCTTTAGCTGAGCCTGACCTCATGTGCTCGTGCCACCGGTGTATTTACTCATTCCTGTGTACCTGATAATGCGAAACTCTGTATCAAAAGGATCCTCTGCTGCGAGAGTCTTCATTCCCACTTCCACGTTGTCTGGCCACAAAACAGTCAGAAATAAGTCGGCGACTAAAGAGAATATGCAGGTGACGTCTCAGGATGAGCATGCACTGTCTTCCCTCTTGCATGTAGTGTGGTAGCAGAGGCAAAGAATTAGGTATAACCCAGAAAAAGTTCCCATGGAAGTAATTTTCTTTTCATTTCGTGCATAAATATGTCCTTTATCACATATTTAAAATCAACATCACCTAATTTTGGGATAATTTTTGTATGGCTATTTTGCTTCATTTTTATTATTTGAATTAGGGGGGATCCCAAATGATAATGCCTGTTTAATCACGTTGTTAACTATTGTGGTTTCTTTGTGTCAGTGAAATGCCATGCTAAAGATGGCGTGTATGAGAGGGATGTGAATACTCATCAGATGGTTGCGTTAGTTCTAGTGAATATGTCTCACCTGATGAAAACTGTTATTTTCTTCGAAAATTTCGAGATCCAGTAATAATTGGCAGAAAGGGCTTAGATACGCTCCTTAAATCAAAGTGCTGGAGACAGTGAACAGAAGAGTTACCTTTCAGACAAGTCTCAGGTGGGTGCGAACTATTTACCAGAAGACATTCACTGATAATCGAAATAGCTGTAAGCCAGTGATGGATCATGTAAAAAGGTACTGATGTTTTTCATTAATAAGACATTTATTTGGAAAGAAAATTGCGAATTTTCTTGTGCTGCGACAGATCTTGACCCCAGGCACCCACACAATTTCTAAAATGCCTCTACAAACAATTATTATTAGAATTACGATTGTGGATCAATGCTAAAATCGGGTTGACGCGTGGACAGATCAAGATCAGACTCTACATGAAGGTTGTATTGACTTGGCATCATTCATGCGTACCTTACCAACCTCGTGCCCACTGTTCGAACACTGCTTGAGGAAAAATAAAAGAATATTTTGAGGCATTATGTAGATGGCATAAGAATGATTGTGAAGGAGATTTTTACACTATGGACCATCTTCAAATGCGATTAACTGAAATAACGGATGATGAAGCTTATAGACTAAAGCTAAAGCTAGAAGAGCACTATTAGGATCACTTCTGTTTTGTTGAAATCAGTGGAGAGAAGAATGGGGTCTATTTACGAATATGGCAGAATTCATTATTTGACTTTGAATGTCAGTGATATTAGATTGGATAATGGATTAACAACTGAACTAAGATTATGAATATAAATGAACTGGTTAACTTTCGATCAAAGTAAATAGCCAACAACCCTTGAAACTGTCTCGTTGATATATAAGTTTCCAGACTCAGTGTTTGCTCATCAGATTTATTCAAGGCTTCATCATCAATTACTGTCACATTAGCAATTCTATTATCTTGACAGACAACACATTATCACCAGAGTTGCTGGATGACCAGGTACCCACCAGAGTTGCTGGGTGGCCAGGTACTCACCAGAGTTTGGATGACCAGGTACTCACCAAAGTTTGGATGACCAGGTACTCACCAGAGTTGCTGGATGACCAGGTACTCACCAGAGTTACTGGGTGACCAGGTACTCACCGGAGTTGCTGGGTGACCAGGTACTCACCAGAGTTGCTGGGTGACCAGGTGCTCACCAGACTTTGGATGACCAGGTGCTCACCAGAGTTTGGATGACCAGGTACTCACCAGAGTTGCTGGGTGACCAGATGCTCACCAGAGTTGCTGGATGACCAGGTGCTCACCAGAGTTCCTGGGTGACCAGGTACTCACCAGAGATGCTGGGTGACCAGGTACTCACCAGAGATGCTGGATGACCAGGTACTCACCAGAGTTTCTGGAGGACCAGGGACTCACCAGAGTTGCTGGATGACCAGATACTCAACAAAGTTGCTGGGTGACCAGGTGCTCACCAGAGTTTGGATTACCAGGTACTCACCAGAGTTGCTGGACGACCAGGTAATCACCAGAATTTCTGGGTGACCAGGTACTCACCAGAGATGCTGGGTGACCAGGTACTCACCAGAGTTGCTGGGTGACCAGGTACTCACCAGAGTTGCTGGATGACCAGGTACTCACCAGAGTTGCTGGGAGACCAGGTACTCACCAGAGTGAGTGTCCACAGTGTTAATTTGAAAAAATGGAAGTAGGAAGGGGGCAAAAATTGTTAAGGAAAACAGTCATGTAGACTGGCTCTGACGACGTCTGCAAACAATAAAAGCAGCAGCATATGAGCGAAAGAGGGACTTAAAAGAAGGAAGAATATC